>NW_024090286.1:0-54914 GCF_014356525.2 Nilaparvata lugens
CTGTCCCAAAAATTGAAACTATACGCTCATATCTCAAAATCTGGTGTGGCGCACTCACACAACTTTCCTTGCCGTTATGATAATTGATCACCTGACGCTAGTGTTCCCGGGCATCTCAAGTCTAGTATTCAAAGATTTGAGCCAGCTGGTGACAGGCAATAACGCTGGAGACACACATGAGGTCTGCTATCTCTTCATAGTGAATGATTCAATAGAATCAACAATAATTTGCAATTGAATAATCACATTTTCTCGAATTTAAAGCTTATTTTCAATTTAGGGTGAAAATATTACTGAACTTTAATTGTAGAGATTTTCATGCTCAATCTACTCCACTTGATTTTTTTTGTTTAAATTGTATCTGAAGGCTGATAATTGGGAATCTAAAATCGAACTTTGCATTGATGGGGCGGAGCTCCTGAAATTTTTACAGATATGGGACTTGTGGCAGTTGATAGAGCTTATCGATTACTATTTATTTTATCGATTGTTCGTGTCGGATCCTTATAGTGAAAGGACCTTAAGTTCCAAATTTCAAGTCATTCCGTTATTGGGAGATGAGATATCGTGTACACAGACGCACATACACTCATACACACACACACACACACACACCACACACACACACACACACACACCACACATACAGACCAATACCCAAAACCACTTTTTTGGACTCAGGGGACCTTGAACGTATAAAATTTAGGAAATTGGTGTACCTTAATTTTTTTGGAAAGCAATACTTTCCTTACCTATGGTAATAGGGCAAGGAAAGTAAAAAGTAATGAACGGAAGAAAAATGTTTTCCTGAGAAAAGTTTTCCATTTTGATAGCTTGATATTATACTAATCGTCAAAGTTTGAGAAATAACACCAGTACAACGTTTTTTAGCTTTTGCACAGCCTTAAGAAGAGAACAGCTACGGTACCGTTCACGTAGGTACTGCAATCTGTTCCCAATCGAATCCTAAGGTAGGCAAGTACCATGAAAGGAATAATTGAATAATGTGTATTCAATTAAATTTTCATTCCATCTATGACCAGTATTTACACTGGGTAGATTTCGTCAAGAAATTAAAAAAAACAAAACGTTCATAAAATTTGCACCAACTATCGAGAAGGCATGTCAAAGAGACAAATAAAGCGAGTGATCTCCTCTTCACTCAAGGAATAGAGTGGAAGTTTGAGGAGTTTATCTCGAAGTACATTTTTAAATTGTTCATCTTCCAATTCACGGACAAAAAATGGGAGTCTGTTGAATATTTTCAGGGTGCGAATTGAGAAACTGGTGTGTGATCTGGCCAATCGCAATTTTGCGACCTGGCAGGTCTACATCATCACGTCTTCTAGTAAAATAATCTTGAACCTGGCCTTTCACTTGAAATTTATGTATAATGTGGTCCACGTTATAATGGCAGTGAATAAAGATAGAAGAATAGCGATGCCGATTCTCTGCATTAACTAATTATATTTCTACACTGTCAAAAACATAATTGTCATCGTTGTAGACCTAGAAAAGGATAGTACCACCGTCTTTGTCGAATGATAGACAAGGATAGCAAAACCAAAGTTGATCAAATACTGTCATTATAACGTGGACCTCACTATAGCTGTTCTTTTAGAAGCACTAACGAGCGAATCCATATTCAATCTTGCAGTTTGAAAAATTAATTTAATGAAACTATCCTATTCTTATATTCCAATTTAAAATGCGTAAAATTCTAAAATCACCCGTAAATGTAAAAATTTTACTGACCTTTGAAAAGTTTCATTTCCACAATGAAACATCCAGGCTCTTAATTCATGTGGCTCGAATGACTCCAAAAATTTTAAACGCGTTTTAATATCATTGACTGAATATCTAACTACCCATATATCCATACAAATATATTTGGGTCTAATCCACTTTTTAAAAGAACGTCAAGTGTGTTTTCAAGTTTGGAGAATCTCATTGTCAGAAGGTAACTGTACTTGATAGTAAGATCACTAATTTCTTCCTCCTCTTTTTTTAAAACTGTTGCCAAATAAGTTATTCGGTTAGAGTCTTTGAGAGAAGAATAAAAATTAGATTCACTCAATGTCTTATGTGTAAGCTCTGATAGTTTTCTAGTAGGCAGTTTCAACAAACACAAGTTGAAGAAACATTATTGAATTTCCACTTTTTTAATAATTCAATTTTCCTTTCGATCTCTACACTGGAAAGCTGAATAATCCAGGGATTATTGTGAATAAACTTTTTTGTAATTCCAAATTTTCAAAATACTTACATTTTCAACTAAATCTCTATTGAATTTACATTTTTGTCAAATAATTTTTCATTTGAAACAAAAAATTTTTGAGCTTTTTTAACTCCACAACTCAGAATTCTCTGTAACTTTTCAACACAACACTGTCGTCAACTTTTGAATTTCTTTCGTCTATAGACACAGCATTACTTTTTCCTCGGGCATAGTTTCGCTTGACCAGATAACTAGTAGAACAATTAGTAAGTTTTCTTACCCACTCACAATTAAAATTATTGGAGAATACAATAAAAACGATTTAAAGTTCGTAGCTGCTGATACCGAATAACACAATTTCACTGAGGGTAAGTATTACTAATGCACGATCCAGATATAAAAATCTTCTACAAAACATAATAGCAGAGATACTTCACAATTAAAATTTTCTATTTTTTATTGGCCATTTATACGATAAAAAAATACAAAGTAACACTGTAGACTGTAGACTAAAGTAACACAAACAATAGTTATCACTTATTTTAATTACTGATTTAAAGTGGATGAATTATTTATAGTTGTTTAAGTTTGTAAAGATATCCAATTTCTTAACATTAACTGTTTTATGTAAGCAAACTTAAAAGTTTTAACTGTAGAATGTAGACTATACGAAGATTCAGATTCAATATTATAATTTTACTCAAGGTTTTAGGTTATGTTTATGTCATGCCTAGAGCAAGGCCATCTGTATCTAACACAAAACGAAAATGCGCATGTACAGGTAACGTTCAAATCTTTTCTATTATCTGTGACTACTGTAATATAAAATGCCTCAGAACTGCCATTTTTTAATTTTCTGGCGCCTATTTCAGAAAAAATTGACAATACTGATAGGGATCCTATTGAATAAAAAAAACTACTTTTTCCTACAGTTACCTTGAAAAGTGACGATTCCTGCACTGATTACAGAACGCAAAGATTCACTTTCCGCTCTAGTGCGGGAATAGTATTTTCGCACCTAGGGCCGAAAATGAGATTATTCCGGCTCGAATCGGTTTTTAAGTCCGAGGCCGTAGGCCGAGGACTAGAAAAGATTGAGAGCGGAAATACATTTTTGCCCATGGTGCGAACGCTATTTTTCGCCACACCCAAAAAAAACTTCCCAATATATAAGAAATTAAAAATAAATAAAATTCAAACAGCCTATTTTGATAGTTTGAATCTTGGTTATGACAACTTTTACTGTCAATTAATTTCAATATTACTAATTATAATTTACAATAATGACCATATTTTTATACTATTAATATTAGGCGCGAGCTTTGCGCCCGGTGCAATATCATGGATAGATGGATGAATAGAATTTTCATTACTATTTTGAAATATGTGATGAAGAAATAATATAATTGCATATTTCACAGTTTTGTCTCAAAATATATCTAAAAAATTGATTGAAATTTAAATTATGGTAACTAATATAAAAAATAGGTAATAAAAGTCGAAATTCATCGACAAAAAAAAAGTCATTGACCGAGATTCGAACCTAGATCATGTTTGTTATTCACTGAGCTTTGAGTTCTGACTGATGTATTACGCCTTTACACTCTCGGCCATTCCATACTGTTGAACGTTGGGGCCTGACTGATAACCCTTAGCATACACGTAATACTGTAATACTAGACTTCTAAAAAAGTTTACTTCACTCCTAAAAAGCATTCCGTAAAACAGACTTTGGCTCATGACTTATATTATTAAAATTAATATTATTATCTGTCTCACAATAAAATTTTCACTCTGAATTAAGTCAGATAACATAGGCTATGTAGGCTACTATAATAATAGAGTATAGTTCAAATTTGAAGCCGGTTTGCTGGCATTTTCACAACAAAATTTGCTCTGAAAATAGTTAAATCATAGAGAAAACATTAGAAGATTCAATCTTGAGTGGGCCTAATGTTTTCTCTATATGGTTTATATTGAAGAAAAATTATCTAAAAGTTTTAATAATGAATTATGGAAAAATTACTAGAATTTTTCAGTCAAGGCTGAGTTTCACCAGTAGGCTTACCTTAAACTTCAGATCTGTGCTGTATTTGCTATTATTATTGTTGATTGTATTGCATTAAGAAGTGGAATTCGATAATAAAAAAGAAACAATTATTACTCTACCTCACTTTCAAATATTGATACAATTTTGTACTTTGAATTCAAATTCGATTCTTCACTTTTAAATACTTGCGATACGTACTTTCTGACAATGGACAATGTAGCCAACATTATATTGTTGAGGCTATGGAGATATATCATCGTATTCTATTGTTGATATCAAAAACACAATAATATATTAAATTATGAAACAGTAATTTATAAAATATATTTTATAGACATAATACCGCGATTCACGATACATAATTATATAGATTATTACAGTCATTATGAGATTATCTCTCTATGATTTTTGTGAGATCGGACATGATCAGCTGTTATCCAAGGTCATTTTACAGCCCTAGGGCCGTAAAGTTTTACCGGCCTGGTCAGAAAACAATCACTTTCGGCCTCCATATGACGCACGTAAACCAGCTCATTACATCCAAGTGTGGCAAAAAAAAATTTTCTGCACTCCAGATTTGCAACATGGCAACACAAAATAGTTGGTGGGTTATATGGAGGATTAGTGCACGCAAAAAAAATTAAGTTGGTAAAAATGACTGTGGTAGATTTAGATAAGATCCATTTTAATGGCTACTCTACTTTATGATAAAATCCCAATCTAGAAATCCAAAACAAGAATAATGTTCATCCAATCATAATTAAATAATCATCATTTACGAATTCTCATCATGAAATAATAAATAATAGTTCTTCTTTATTGATAATATTATTTCAACTCTAAGAAATGAGAAAAGTAGCAAATATACATTATAAAATTCGAATTTTGAGTTAAATGATTACCGTTCAATATTCATATAATAAAATAATAAAAAACATAACAATACTACAATAATATTCTCTGTTGTCCATGTTATTTTTATAAATATTTTTTAGTTTACTTTGAGCATTTTTCTCGTTAATTAATATTCTCTGTTGTCTATGTTATTTTTATAAATATTTTTCAGTTTGCTTTGAGCATTTTTCTCGTTAATTTGAGCAAAAGTCTAAATTTCTGAATCATGTTTCAGTAATTTTTAGTTGGATGAAACAAACTTAGGTATGATTCTTCCCGCTAAGTCGCGCGCTTGTCGGTTCAGCCATCTTGCATCTTGGTTCAGCCAGCTTGTTGGTGTGTATTTTGAATGTGAAGTTTTTGTTCCATCTGTATTTTTCCTGATTCTTGAATGAATAAAAATGAGAACTTTGGCTGAGAATTTTCAACTTCAATTGGATTATTAATTTTTAAATGAATTAAAGTTGCTATTAATGACAGCATCACACACACACACACACACAAACATTTGATGGAATTCAGCCATCATTTTACCCATAATCATTCAATCAACCACTTCTCATATTCAATGGTAACTGTAGGAAAAGTTAAATGTGAAATACGTGCGCAAAGTTCCTCTGCTGCACTCAAGAAGCCATTCCGCCCTCGCCTACGGCTCAGGCGTAAACGTTTCTTTCGGTGCAGCAAACTGTCACTTTGCGCACTAGTTGCACAAATAACTATTTTGTCATAGTCATTCAATTTCAGCTGTCTTCAATGCATGAAATAAATCCGGTAAACAGCTGTTTGCAGAACAAATAAGGTTATAGGTCGCCGGAGTTTTGCCTGCCCTGAAAACCTTAGACCAGTTATAGAATAGACACGTCCCATTGTATATTCGTACTGAAAGTCGATGAAGCCAACATCTATTCCCACATCGTGACGTCAACATCGTATAGAAAACTTTTTGGTAGAGTCTGTTTACATTGTTTTCCATAGCAGATTATGTCCATTTTCATGAATAATAAATAAATAAATGTTTTATTGTAGCAGCAAAAGAGAACATCAAATGCATTACAACATCAAGTGGTAACAAAAGTAGACACATAAAAAATAAATGAAACTATTAAATAATATAAGTCACAATCGCACACAGGTAAATCATTATAACTAATTCTACACCAAGAAATTTTTCTCTGATCTCAATGTAACAATCAAGTAATGAGGCTATTCCACTTCAAGATTTATTTCGAAGAATTCATCTATTTTATAAATACAATTTTCTGACAAAATTGCTTTCAATTTGTTTTTAAATTTTTCAATCTCTAGGTTCCTGATTGAAGGAGGTAAAAAATTATATAATTTTATCGCTGTATAGATGAATGTTTTTTGAGTCCTGGTGTAATTGAACCTGATTAAACTCAAAGTAGCCCTATTCCTTGTTCCATATGAGTGATATGAACCCAAAGCATCATATAAATGAATGTTTTCTTTTATATATAGTAGGCTTTGAAAGATAAACAGTGCAGGAACCATCATCACACCAAGATGAACAAACCCCTCTCTACAATGAGCTCGGGAAGGGAGTCCACAAATTAGTCTAATGCATGTTTTTTGCATCCTCAGTAGCCTTACACTAGAAAATTTATGACCCCAGAGTAAGGTACCTCGACTCAAATGACTTTGGATGAATGCAAAATGGACCGTTCTCAGTACCTTAGAACTTACACACAGTCTCAATCTGCATATCAGGAATATGCCTTTACAGATTTTCGACTCAATATTCATAATGTTTTTCTCCCAATCCAGATTCTCATCAATCATAAATCCTAGAAAATTTACAGAATGACTTACAGCTTCTGTGGTATTTCTTGTCATGTAATCTAATTCTAAATCTTGTATTTTGCCTTCATTAAAGCATAAACTATTAGCAGTACACCAATCTTGTATAGTTTCTGAAATATTTTTTAATTTGTTTCTCAATACTTCATGTGAATTAGACCTGAGACAGATATTAATGTCATCAGCAAAGAGAAAGCTCTGTACTGATGGATTCGATAAAACATTAGGCAGGTCATTCATGTAAATGATGAACAGTATTGGACCAAGAATTGATCCCTGAGGAACACCATGCTTCACAGGTAGATATCCTGACTCTTTTCCATCACAAAAACCTTTTGAAATCGACTACATAAATACGACTTCATTAGTGACACAGCCTCCTCCTTGAATCCATAAAACTGTAGCTTTTTCAATAGAAGAGCATGAGAGACAGTATCAAATGCTTTTGATAAATCATATAGTCTCACATTGACACATGCTTTATTATCTAGACCAAAAATACAATTACTGATAAAAGAAACAGCTGCCCTAACAGTGCCTAGTCCAGACCTATATCCGAATTGAGAGTCATCAAATAAATCATTTTTCTCGAAATAATTCACAATTTGTTCATTGAGGATTATCTCTAGCAATTTGGACAAAACTGATATGATAGAGATTGGTCTGTAGTTCTCAAAAATTGATTTATCTCCTTTCTTGTATAAAGGTAAGACTTTAACCAACTTCAAATCATCAGGAAAAACAGAGTTAATGATACAACAATTTATCAAATGAGTCATAACTACCTTCAAGCTAACTATTCCATACTTTAATACAGAAGAGCTTAATCCATAGACATCCTCACATCTACTGCTACTCATTCTTATAATAGCTTTTTCAACATCATCTATTTCTACAAGATGGAAGTTGAAGATAGTAAAAGGTTTTGCAAGTTTATGTAGATAGTAAATTATCACATGGAAGAGCTGAAACTTTTTTGAGAATATCATCGGCTTTTTTAACAAAAAATTCGTTGAACCGTTCAACATCATGCATACCATACTTTTTCTCATCTTTATCAATAAGTTTACTCTCTCTCTTAACAATATTCCATAAAACCTTGGAATTGTTAATGGAATTATTTATCAAATTATCGTTTATCTTTAACCTAGTCTCCCTTACCAATTTATATAATCTTTTTCTACAATTCTTATACTGGTTTTTCATTTCGTTGGATCCTGAACTTCTGTAGAAATCATATAACAAGGAGCAGTCTTCTTTGAGTGCCCTGATTTCATCATTTGAAACTGTTCAACCTTGATTGTTTGAGCTTTTTCCTCACCTGAATATAAGGAAACGCTTGATTAGTCAAGTGGTGTAATGTAATAATCTACTTTCATCTGAAATAGACACAATCTGCTATGGAAAACATTGTAAACAAACTACAGAAAAGTTAGAAATAAGAATAAAAATCTCAGTACCCTTTTTGAATTATTTAATCAGGAAAGAGATAAATAAGATGGCATAAAGAGAAGTTTTTTATCCAATGATGACGTCACGATATGGCAGTAGATGTTGGCTTCAGAGGCTAAACTTCCTAGCGTGTCTATTTTATAACTGTTGTAAGCTGAAAACCACCCATTGATATAGAGAATAAGATTAAGAAGAGCGAAGTCCGCTATGATGCCACTGCGCTAGTGTAGCTACCAGAAATTTCGGGCAAGAAGTCGGGTATTTGTATTCGCTGTGTAGAAAAAGAGCCTTTTTCAAATGATAATATTTTTTATTGAAGCAATAAAAAATATTCAAAGTATGGTAGTTTCATGCAGTGCTTATGGATGTACGAATCTGCATGCGCCAGATAAAAATATTTCTTTTCATACATAAGTATTTTTATATTTTCATCGGTCATGTTTCATGCAGGCTAAGCCTAGTGCCAAATGATCGTTTCAAGGAATATTGTGCTTAAGTTGATTCATTATCATTATTTGCCAAGTAATAAAATATAAGTTTCGGTAATATTATAATAAATATTTTATTTCCATAGATCCAATATAGGTATCCATATTCCATTCCATTAATTTGTCTTATATTGTAATATTTTGTGAACTATGAAAATATTGTATGCTAATTTGTATCATAAAAAATATATTTGCTAAAATTGTCTATAAATTCTTCATCATTGCTATTGTTTTATTTTTCCCGTTCTTATAATATGTAGTTATCTATTATCTTATATTAAATATAGGAGTATAGAGTATAGTTAGGTACCTACTTAATATATATTAATTATACTTAAGTTGCAAAACGAATGAGAAACAGTTTCACGAAATATTGTGATAACGGTTAATTTATTATTATTTGCCATCTAATAGAATAAATGTACGGTAATATTAGCGATCTATAATTTTTGTTTTATTTTTCCTGTTCTTATAATATGTAGTTATTTATTATCTTATATCAAATATAGGAGTATAGAGTATAGTGGGTACCTATACTTAAGTTGCAAAACGAATGAAAACAGTTTCACGAAATATTGTGATAACAGTTAATTTATTATTATTTGCCATCTATAAAATATGGTAATATTAGCGATCTATAATAAATGTTTTATTTTCCATATTCTAAATACATGGTAATAGGAAAATATTGTAAAAATGAGATTCATTTTCTAATAGAATGGATCAAAATCTGTAGTGAGGTAGGTTCACTAAATTAGATGTTTGGTCGAGTAAAAATAATGTTCAATGAACAAATCATTGTATCATATGGTAATGGAAATGACGAAAAGTTGAAAAAAAATTATATTGAAATCCATCAAGTATGTCGAAAGATATAACGCAATGAAAGTCGATGTTTTCCCATATAAGTCTGTCTGGGCGCCTGACTTCTTGCCCGATATTCAATGGCGACGAGAAATGAAGGAGGCATCATGCTTTCAAACGCTTGAAGGTATAGCTTAGTCATCTAACTATATATATCAATGAAACCACCACTCACCAAAAAATGGTCAGTTTTTACAGATGCTTCCAAAGTGGAATAGTAAAAGACAAACTGGGTCTATTCCTATTTTACATCCATCATTTTTTGGAAGCACTGAACCTCTATTTCTCTTAGTTTTAAGTAACACTAGTAGTTCTGTGAACAGTAGACCTCACGTAGTATTCTCATCCACAAGTTACAGCTAGTTTGATTGAAACTATAATAGACCTTGTGGAAATACAGCAATAGACTGGCTTCTCCACACATCTGTGTAATCACTTTTCAGCTGATTTATGATGAATAAATCTATAGTCTGATTTTTACTCTAATATTGGCTTATGAAGGAGGCTCCTTTTTCCTTTTATATTATCCTTGAAATGCAAAATTTCCAAAAACCTTGTATATACATCGACACGCAATTAAAAAAGTAACATACCTGTCAAATTTCATGAAAATCTATTACTGTGATTTGCTGTAAATGTGCAACATATAAACATTTAAACATTAAGAGAAATGCCAAACCGGCAACTTGAATCTTAGACCTCACTTCACTCGGTCAATTAAAGATGCTAAGAAGTAAATAGGCCTATTAAAAGTGTTCATAACATGAGTTATTATTAGTTTTAGTGATATTCTTATATTAGTGAATATAAGAATTGGTCTTGGTGTGCGCATTCTAAGAATGGGGGTGCACATTGGTCAACACTGAAATGGATTAGCAAATACCTACTGGCAGCCAGACAAACTCATGTTCTGCTGACCACACTTCACACAACATCTCAAAGAAATTGAACATATACTGTGTAACATATACTGTGCATATATGTAGGCATTTGAGTCTTATGAGACTTATGTGTTGTGTATCTGCCATACCAGTATGCTAAATGAATAAGAAACTAGGTACCCTTGAGGTATAGGGACACCTTATGTATGAATACATGATTAAAATGATGTAGCATTTTAAATTATTCAACTTTTCAAGTGATTTTTATCCTTCTATAACATAGGCAGAAGCTGTACTACTTTTTCCATGAATAGTAATAATAAATTAGTGAAATTTATCACTACGAAATTCTTGTTCAATTTATTGTGAATTTTATTGGAAGTTCTAGGTATCCTTGATGCCAAGAAAATCGAATGCAATTAGATTCAATGCAGTTTGCTGGGACCCTGCAAGTTACATTTAGATTGTGTGAAATTGAACTTGACAGTTAAACTGAAAAGCAGTTTGTACCGGCGGAAGTACAGTATCAAAAACCAAAAATATCTATATTCAGTTATAACAGTTTAATGGCTTTAAAGCTATTGCTATTCAACTAAAAACCTAAAATTGAATAAATAAATAGAACCCAACAATAGATTTCAACTATTACAGTGAATATAAGTTATATACTTAATAATTATGTCGTGTCTTTGGAAAATAACAAACAATATTTATGAATTACATTTTCGTTTGATCAGGATAATCAATGATTCTTAATAATATTCAACCAATAATATGAATCTGAACTCATTTACAAAACAATCATCTACAGCTCTGTAGAAAGATGCTACTTTTGATGAGTTGAAAAACATTGCCTACGTTTGGTCAATAGAATTTTTCGGCCAGAGTTGGTGGATTTTCGCGTGTAAACCAAGCTATAGTGAGGTCCACGTTATAATGGCAGTGAAGAAAGATAGGACAAAAACGTTACCAAGTCTCTTCATTTTGCCACTGAGCTAAATACTACACTACATATACAATATACTACATAATACAGTGTAATATGTAGCTCAGTGCATTTTGCCACCGACTGTACACAACTGTTACTCAATTCATCCCATTAAATTTAATCTAATAATAATGATCATTTCCTTGATATAACTATTAATTTAATGTCAAATTGATCAAAGAAATATATTTTTTCATAATTTGATTCAAAAATTTGCTTTCATAACTGAGATCAGATTTTTATTTTTATACAAAGGTACAAACCTGAAATGGTGGCTAATTTAAAAATCTGTGATACACCAATCCGAATTTCAAAACAACAGAAATCAAGTTTTTTGGTAATTATTCTATTCCAATTCCTTTTTAAAATAATGGAAAAATATAAATCCAATTGAAAATAAGTAATTTCAATGGAAATAATTCGGAAATAACCTTTCAATATTATTTATACCGGTACGAGTAGGTCTAACATGTAGGCTATAACTGAAGCATGGATGAAGTCAAGGATTTATCATTTATTTATTATTTTACAAAGGCGACTTTCTAGAAGTATTTTAAGCCTAGGTGATGATAATGAGATGAATGATAATACAATGAAGGTAGAGCTATGAATGAATAAAAATGATAGTTTATGCTATCCACTTGAATAGATTCGAGTCCACTTTTCAGTCCAGAACTAAACTAGAAATTTTAAATTTGATTTGATTAAAAACCGAATATAATAGAATGATTACATTCAATAAACTCTCAGAACTTAGAAGATATTGAGTTATTAAGAAAAATTTGGAACCAGAAATAGAACACAAACTAATTCACTGAAAGCACAGCTGTATAAATGGTTAGTTATCAACTTTTAAAATGCCATTTCAGGTATTTTAATTTGTGTTTCTCATACGGTAAAGTCTGAAAATTATTTAATTGTTCCAAAAATACATTTTAAATCAATTATACGGCTTGTGTATTAAAGTATTTTGATAGAATGAAGAGAAAAATGGCGGTTGAGTATTGTTTGTCTATTTTTGTACAGTCACTGTCAAAAGTAAAAATAAAATATTCTGGAAAACAGACAACATTGCAAAGCTAGAGAGAGATAGCGCTATCTGTTTTGTTTTATGATAGAAAAGGACAGCAACAATATTGTCAATCGTACACTGCCATTATAACGTGGACCTCACTATAGTTCCAAAATAGGAACAGAAAAACTGCTCCAAAAATAACACCTTCAGCACTCCAGGTGGAAGTTTTGTCAACTTCCACAAAATTCCTGATTCGGAATTTGTAAACTAGGTTATGTTTATAGAATGCATGATTGTAGTAACGTCAGCACAAGCAGGTAATGTTTTCTATTTCTCAATTATTCTTCTTTAGATTATTATGACAAAAAATAGTTACTTTAGTACGTTACTTGGACATGAATGTCTTTTGCAGTGCTCAAATGAAATTCCATTCTCGGCTAACGCCTCGACTAGAAACATCATTCTCGCCTGCAAAAGACCCCTTCCCATCCTTGTTATGTAAGATACTATTCTGTCGCATCGAAATTTTAGTCCGCCATCCTGGAATCGCCATTTTGAACCCAACTTAATTTATTTAACAGGAAAGTGGTCATATTCAAGAGAAAAGGAATGGCGAAAGCCCGCACATTGATATCTCATACCGTTTCAAAGTTATATTCACATTCGAAGATACAATTGAATCATAAAAAAATGAAATAAATGAAAACAGAAAATCTAAAAAGAACCAAACTATCAAATTTTACTTTTTCAAATATTACTTAACACTTACAGTAACATCTATACCCACTTTGTACAGAAAAGTTTGATCTGTACAGATTTTTAATGTACTCATTTATTTAATTTTGTATGATTTAATGGTGTTTTGAATGTGAATAACTTTGAAACTGTAGAAAAATAACTATTTTTGTAAGTCCTTGTAATTTCGTAAGCCTACTGTTTACATGTTACTCCACTTGATCACGATGGCAGTGTCACGGCAGATCATGTACCTATCTTCATTGAAAAAGTAATTGATATTATTATTTCATGTAAGGTAATATACTTTTCAATCAGACACTTGGGCAAAGAAGACCTGAAGACATTCACCGGATGCGCCCTCACCGGCTCTGGTAAGTGATCAAACATCCTCAGCACCAGCATCGGGAAACAGTGCCTCACCTTCGACAAATGACAGCATGGCACATGCAAATTTGTCCTTTTCCGAGTGTTGAGGAGTGCACTTGCTCTCTTTGCTGTAGCGTTGCTATAGTGCTGCTCACACTAGCAGTGAAGCCAGGATGTAGTGTCCACAATCTGTGTAGATGCCCAATCTGCGGAAGCTTGGCTGGCAATGTGCATCATACTTATTGCTATTGGAGCAGTAATTTTATTTGAATGTCTCTGGCATGCGGAGAATAGCCCTAGACCGATATATCATATACTGTATGCTGCTACCGGAAACTGAATGATACAACATTGAGAATCACATGATTCTTAGCAGTGCTCTCAACTTCCTGAAAAAATATATATGAAATTTCAAATTTCCTGAAATTTTAAATTTGAATATTAGCTTCTTGCACACTCTAAGAATTTGATGCTCCCAGGTCAACTTTGAATCTATAAACTGAATCCAAGGAGGGTGACAGCTGCCTGGTTTAGATCTATGCTGCCAAGAGTACCCATCAATTTCTAGGTCTTTCCTTTGTTGAGAAGGAGCTTATTATTTATTCATGGAGAAACAGTCCCTGGCCTCAGTGAAGAGTTGCTGCGCTCTCAATCCTGCTGCTGTGGGTCCCCTACCGATGCTTGTAGTATCATCTACAAAGAGAAGGCATGAGTCCTCCAGTATCAGATCATTGATCATAATCAGGACAGCAAAGGCCCACGCACTGATCCCTGAGGCTCATGTTTTCCCTTGAAGTAGCCCCCAACAGTGAAACGACCTGCTTCATGGCCCCCTCTAATACAGAGTATTAGAGGTGGCTATGCCTGCTTATGATCCAGAAAGTAATTAATCTGCCACCATGCTCGGCCCCAAAAGCCACATCTGGATGCCGGCCATCATTGACAGACATTTTTTTGAATGGGCTGCTTTCTGGTAATAGTATGATGATATGATATGATATGATATTCAATCCATTCAACACAGTGTACTCATTATTACACAAGCAAACAGTTGAACGTCGTCAAATTATTACAAATATAAATATAGTCTACTAATTAAAATAGTAGCGATTCCTTCAATGATCCTCCAAATACTCCTGCACCGTGTAGTAGGCTTTGTCTATAAAATATTTTTGAAGGTCGGTTTTAAATCTATTAAGAGGAATGCTGGTGGATGCACGCTTTAAATGTATAGGAAGCTTATTATAAAATTTGCAGCCTGAGTAACTAGGCTTACCCTCAAAAAGCTTCCTCCTATGCGGCTGAATCGCAAAGTTGTCTCTGCCTCTAGTGTTGTAGGAGTGCGTATCGGAGATAAGTGTAAGGTCCATTCTATTTTTTACAGTATGCATGATCATTCTAAACATGTAAATCGAAGGCACCGTCAGCAGCGACAATGATCTGAACGCATCTCTACAGGGGTGATTAAATCCAAGGCCCGCTATATACCGTATTGCCCTCTTTTGTAGTACAAAGACCCTCTGCATATTTTCCTTTGTGGTACAACCCAAAGCTCTATACCATATGTGAGGTAACAGTAAAAAGTAGCGAAGTATGCAACTTTAACGGTGTTTTGTGGGACATACTTCGCAAGATTTCTTAAGAGGAAGAGACTTTTACTTATTTTCTTCACAATATTATCAACATGCATTGTCCATGTCAACCTGTCATCAAAGTACACCCCCAACATATTAACTGTATCCGTGCACTCATTTCATCTTCTCCAATACATAATTGAGGAAGAGTAGCGGCAGATTTGAAGTGGATAGTTTGACTTTTTTAGAATTAATTGATAAGCAGATTTCATTGAAATACTGAACAACAGCATTTGTGGAGATGTTCATGTCTATTTCAAAATTATTCACATTTTATCTGAGAAAAAAAGAGTTGTGTCGTCAGCATATATGTCAAGTGAACTCTGTCAGATACCGCTGAATGAACATCAGAAATATACAGAAGGAAGAGTAGCGGGCCCAGGATTGAACCCTGAGGGACGCCAAATTTAAGTTTCATTTTGGAAGAGGAAACTTCTCCAGAGGTCGAAGATATGGTGACATACTGAATGCGTTCAGTTATGTATGATTCCAATAGTTGGTAGGGGATACCTCTCACTCCCAGGCCTCGCAATTTAATCAGCAGGACTTTGAAATCGACACAATCAAAGGCCTTCGAGAGGTCTAAGAGAACAGCCGAGGAGTAATTTCCTTTATCTAATTCATCTAATATTCTCTCATACAGATTTATTGCTGCACCAATAGTCGATCTCCCCTTGACGAAACCATATTGATAGGAAGGAATAAGCTTGAATTTGAACAAATAGCTAGTTAATCTTATATGGATTATTCTTTCGAAAATTTTTGAGAGGGCGGGCAGAATTGAGATGGGTCGATAATTAGCGATATTCGTTTTATCTCCTTTTTTATAGATAGGAGTGACTTTAGAGATTTTCAGGCGATCTGGAAAACTCCCTGTTCAAGCATTGAGTTTATGATGTTGACGAGAGGGGAAATTAGCTCGCTAATACATTTTTCAATTACACTCATAGATAATCCATCATAACCTTTACTTCGCTTAGATTTTATACTCTTAATGATGGAGAGAACTTCATATGCATTTGTTGGAGAGAGAACATATTATGGTTTGGTTCAGGCATACTATTCGCAAATCCTTCTCTAGCACTGCTTTTCAATCTCTCTCTTTCAGTTTGCATTCCCACTGACACAAAATGCTCATTAAACATCTTTGCTATCTCACTTGGATTTCTAATCATCTCATCATCAACTTTAATTTCAGCAATCCCGGACTGACTTGTAGTTCTGCTCCCATCAACTCTGAAGCTATTGATCACGTTCCAGCAACTTTTGGATTTGTTGTCAGATTTAGAAATAAAATCGCCGTAAAAGTTTTTCTTTGCTGTGACAACCGCCGCATCATAATGTTTTTTAATTCTATTTATTGCACTCATATCCACCTCTTGTCCTGCCTTCATCCTTTGGGTAGCCATGTTCAGATATAGGCGCATTTGCTCCAACTCCTGAGTTATCCAGTTACCTTTTATGCCACTCTTTTTATTCTTGAAGTTTTTTTTGGATCTCAGAGGACAACACACATTAAAGTGGTGAAGGAGAGTTGAATGAAATCGATTGAATTTTTCATTTGTGTCACATTCCTCATAAACATTACTCCATGTTTCGTTGGATAAATGTAGCCTGAGAAGATCAATATTGGCATCTGAGCAATCGTTAATCAATGACTTGAATTTATTGTTTGGCCTCTCTGCTTTATCAGTTTCAGATGTACCTCCAGCAGAAATGTCAATGCATTGGGCAGCATGATCCGATAAGAAAGTATGAATTACCTGAGTGGAGTACTGTGAAGAAGAAATGTTTGTAAATATATTATCGATACATGTACCGCTTTTCAATCTGGTTACCTGGTCAATTGTGTGTGAGAGACCATACTGAGTCAAAATTTCCGTGATTCTTGAGCGTTTAATACTGTCCAACAGAAAATTCACGTTTATATCCCCAAGTAGAACAATAGAATCATTTGAACTAACTGACATTCTGTCCATCAGAGAATCAAGATTAGCAATGAAAGTTTCAAAGACTCCATTTGGGGGTCGATAAATTCCAACCACAATCAAGTTTCGAGAGGAAAGATTTAACTTTATTCCAGTCACTTCTATATCTCCTTCAACACATAATAATTCTGCATTTGACACTGGCAAAACCTCACTATTTTTTAAGTACTCATTGAAATTTTTATGAATAAATATTGCTACTCCTCCCTTTCTTTTTTTGTCTCTACAATAGCAAGATGCTAGGGTGTAATTATTCAGATTTAAGTCTTTAATTTCAAAGTCTCTCAAAGCATGCTCCGTAATGACCAGGATATCAGGAGACTCATCTTCCAATAGTATGTCCAATCTATCCATCTTATTCATAATGCTGTCGACATTTTGGTGAATAACTTTAATAGTCTTTCTACATGGTCTGTTGATCAGAGCTTGCCAAGAAGAGGCTCCGATTCGGCGTTTATCTATAGTCTCTTCTGGAAGCTCATCAAACTGAGAGACTCTACTCGAAGAGATCAATCCCTCACATTCCTCTTCAGCCACCTCATTAAAAAAGACTCTTTCTTATCTACACTTCTGCATGGTGATTTATTCTCAACCAATTCCGCCAGTCTAGTACACAGTATATTGTATCCTGATCCATTAAGGTGAAGCCCATGTCGGGTGAAGTTTGCTCGCCTCAATCTCTCATTTATAAAACACATCCTTATTCTCTTCGAATTTTTCCTTGTACTGCTATTGATGTGTTTATGAATAGCGTCATTTATCTCGTCAATTGTCTGGTTAAGTTGAGGTCTGTCAAAGCGATGTGGTATGGTGGTCATGATAAGATTGGTTTTGAGACTCATAGGAACCAAAATATCAAGTACTTTCTTGAATTTATTTACACTTCGTGACGTTTGAGCTCCAATGTCATTTGTGCCACCCATAACTATCAGAAAATCACTTGAACCAAAATTCTCAATTTGCTTTTCAACTCCTTCAATTACCCGTTCCATTGTAGCATTAGGTTTGAAAAAGACCTGGACGTCATAATTAGGAAGCTTATTACCAATAAATTTCCAGATTTTCCTTCCATGACTATCGGCTAATACCAATATCCTATTTTTATTGATGGATTTCTTATGAGAGTTAATTTCATTATTTTCTTTCGTTTGTGAGCTCGATTGCCTTTTAATTGTGTGTGGATCATTCACTTCATATATACTTTCGTTATCATGTCCCACTCTCTTATCTTTTTTCTCAGTTTTATCAACACTGGAAGAAGTATTTTTTGTTCGAGACTCTGTATCTTTATATTTACTTACTTCAGACAAACTCGATTTAGCAGTTTGGACAAGAGCATTGAAAGAGTTTTCTAGTCTTAGGTCATCATAGTCGACAGATGCATTGATATCTCCAGGTGAATAGAAATTTTTTAGTTCTACTGTTTCAAGTTTGAGCGATTTATTTTCGGCTCTCATAAGAGTATTATCCGCCTCTAGAACTTCAATTGTGGTGATCATTTCGGTATTTCTCGATCTAAGATATTCATTCTCCTGTTCCAAGCATGCTTTATTTCGAAGGGCTAATTCGATCTCAATTTTTTCTCCTGGAGCGACTGTAATAAGAAATCCTTCTCCTTCCTGCAAGACTCTAACTCTATCTGAAGACTCATAGAATGAGCAATAATATCATCTCTTTGCTGCTGAAGCTCAACTTCTCTAAGAGATTCATCCAAGGGTAGCATACGAGGTGATGAAGAATTTCCTCTATATGAAGGTGTATTCACGGCAGCATTTTTTGTGGCTATCTTAATAAATTCTCCACCTCTTACAGGTGAGTAAGGACTATTCGAGTCACACATATTTTGCTTATCAATATTCACCTTCTCCACATTGATTGGTGATTTCAGCATGCTGATATTAGCTTCGGAAGATTTTGTAGGCGAATGGCCATGGACACCCTCAGCTTTCAAGACTTCCGATTCGCTCAAGTTAGTTCTCACAGTAGCTGAGCAAGACCGTTGCAAGCAACGCCATACCACACTGTCATCAGCTCGACGAGTATCTCGTCTATATCTATAGCCTTTAAAAATTAGCCCTGGCTTTCTTTGCTGAGTCAAAAATTTTTCAATTTTTTCCATGCCAAGTGTCTAAATTTATTATTATGATCTTATTTATAATTCAAGACAGCCTATCTACCCCTGACTTCCACTTCCTTCGTAGAAACACCCTAAAAGCTCTATACTGAAAAAACAGATTTAAATAATTTGAGATAAATTCCTATAGAAAAAAAAAAAGATTATTTCAGCTCTCAATTTTGTATTAGTGTTAATAGTTATCCCTCAAAATAAACCTTGCCTTATTTTGTATTAGTGTTTAGTATTTTGTTCAATTTGGAAGTATTATTCTATAATCGTTAAGGAAAAAGGTGGTTATTCCAAATTACTAAAGTTTTAGTCAGTATTTTTTGTAAGATTTACGGATTGAAGATATAGTGACAATGTTCTATTACACGTGAAAATGAGTAATTAAATTAACTGTAAACGACTAAATTAAGAAAACTAAATTTTACTAAGAATTTTTATGCTACTTTTTTGAGAAAAAATAAGCTGTTTGAAAGAGAGAAAATCAACAACCGTATAGTTGTTAGCGTTGTTTGAATGGCAATATTTAGGTGAATTGATTAATATAACGATATTATATTAAAGTCTATTATTTGAAGATAAGTCAGAGATGATTTGGGAAGGAAAAGGAAATCTGGTGAGAGCTATGCTGAATAAATAGAGAAACAGTTAAATATATCAGCAGAAATACAAAGAAGAGTCAAAAAAGAAGGAATCAGCTCTAGTGAATTTTCAACAGAAAACAAGTCTTTAACTTTCAGTAAACACAGGTGAAAATTCTATGAAACAGTCTGTCCTCAAATCGCTCGTACCCCGTCTGGATCCGGGCTAAGAGCGACTATAACAGGATGCAATGTTCACAAATCTTACAGAGCAGCCCGCCGATTCTGCAGATCTATTTCAACCCGTGTGTCAATAATTATGATTATCTATGATACAGAATAAGCTCTCCTCTAGGAAATCAAGAAGTAAAAAGGAATGTAAAAAATGGATTTCTTATGAAACAGAAAAAAGGATAGGTTTAAGAAACTAGAGAATTTATAAAGTTATCGGTTTACTAATACAATTTTCAGTTTTATTTATGGTAGGACTAAGGTTTAGAAAAACATTTACTACGGAGAAAATATTGTGATACGTTTAAGTGATAAGATTATCTGGGTTTAAGAATTGTAAATTGATCAATTTGTTCTAGGAATAGTTATTTGAAAAGTTCAGTGTTAAAAAGGTAATTGATGAGTTTAAGCTACTTATGTAACGGATAAAGTGAAAGTTGAAACTAATGATATGTTAGGAAATTAAAAAATATATATTAGAGTTGAATTAATTTATTACATTTGACATTTATAGATTATTGGAATATTGTTAATAATTTTAAACAAATACTTTCTAGGTTAGGAAATGCTACGAAAAACAATGAACAACATTAATCTCTACAAGCAGAATCAGAAACAGTCAGGCCTATCTTATCTGAACAGAGCAGCCACGAAAACACTCCTTCTATCACCACGGCTCGAGCCGAACTGATACAATAGTGAGAGATATCAAATTTATTTGACCCTCAGAGTGTTCAAAATTCACTGAACAACATTTCATAAATATGTTCATTTGTAATACTTATTCCATGAGTAATTGAACTTTTTAAACTAAATTTTTTGGGCAGCAAAAATTTACTTCTCTCCTTATAAGGCTAGGGCCACACGAGCGCACATATTGCGTCTGTTGCAACTTACTTTTTGACTCCAATGACACCACACGAGTTTGTTTGTTTGTTCCCTATATTTGAAAACTACTTGACTCAACAGCATGAAACTTTGGGAATATGTTATGTGAATATTGGGGATGGTTTCTGACCAGAAATTTTAATAGGGGGGCTAATAATAAATTAATTATTAATCCATTTTACAGACCTATGTTTTCAAAATTTTCGGCCGAGCGGCTACCTATGATTTATAGCATCTAAAGTTACCAGCTGTATAATAAACACATACATCACCCTGTGATAAATTGTGTACTGGTATTAAAACGGTAGTTTGGAGTTGAAGTTAGAAGTGTAGTTGATTGATACCAGCTGTAGATAATAATTCCTTAGAAGACCTATACAAATACTCCCCTATCATTGAGAAACTGGAAAATGTTGGAAAAAAATTATTCATCTCATGAATAGTCCAGTCAACGAAAGATTATAGAGGGAAAAGTTTTGGAACACAATTTCCAACTCCAGAGCTCTTCAAGGATAGTAAGAGGACATAATCAGTTATGATTGAGACTCAGAGCCATACGGACGCCTGCTGCTGCCGCTCTCGTTATCTTAGATAGTACGAAGTTTGATAAAAGTGTTCTTGTTATGGTCTACTTGAAATATTATTCTATAGACTTAACGTATTTTGTGTTGAATTACAAGTTTAGTTATCACACAAATATAATGGCCGATATCTGCAACATATGTCTAAAGTCACTTAAGAACGTGAAAGTGAAAGTGTTGTGTAGTGACTGCAATAAGAGTTTTCATGGGAAGCGCGTCAACCTATCCACTGATGAAGTGAACTACTTGTCGGATCAGGGCGACGTGTGGCAATGCACGCCATGCTCCCAGCTGCGATGCAAGAGTATGGTGCTCGAATCCAAATCCACTGTCACATATGATGACATTTTTAAACTAGTCAACGAGCTCAAGGAAGATATCAAGCATGTGGAAACTAGTCTCGGCACTTCGTTAAACTCCTGTCATGAAGAGCTAGCTGAAACTAAAAAAATCGTACAGGACCAGAAGGAGGAAATCACGAAGTTAGTCGAAACAATTAATGAACTTTGAGGTGAAAGTAATGGACTTCGTAAGCAGATTGCTGATCTCCAGTTGAGGGTCAACAAGGCTGAGCAGTATTCGCGACGCAATACAATCGAAATTCATGGCGTACCAGTGCAGAAAGGAGAGAATGTTGTCACCATAGTCAAAGATATTGGCCGATCGCTTGGTTTTCCGGTGAATGATTCTATGATAGACGCCTGTCATCGCCTGCGTTCCAAGGTGGGTTCCGGAAGGCATCCTGGCATTATAGTTAGGATGGTAAGGAGGCTGGATGCAGAAGAGCTGCTGCAGAAACGACGGGTGAAGCGTAATTTCAACATGCACGACATCGGTCTGACGGCGAAGCCAGTGGAGCCGGTCTACCTGAATGAGTGCATATCACCAGCCCGGCGTACCTTGTTCAGTGCGGCTCGGAAAGTGAAGAATGAAAAGAACTATAGCTATTTATGGGTTAGAGGTGGAAAAATTTTTCTTTTGAAAGAACAGGGTTTATCTGTGATCATGGTCACGAAAATGGAAGATCTAGAAAAACTGTATGTCTTTTCAAATTCTTAATTTACTTGTTTTATAAATTCCCTATATTGATTTTTTTCGGTAAATTTATAAATGTATTTCCTTTTATAACAATTTTTTATTCAAGTTTCTGGTTTCAATTATTGTTTTCTTTAGAACTGTCAATGGTCAAAATGTAATAAGCCTACTCATTTTATAGTCTTGTTTATTATTCAGAGTTATTTTTCAGACTTATTGTTATTCAGAGTTCAAAGTAAATTTTAATAATAAATTCTGTTCATATTCATAGTCACTTCAGGATTGCAGATTTGAATTGTGTGTTTCAAGGAATATATTAGTCAAATTGGTTAAATAGTAATCCCGTCCTGTCCCCAAACCTATGGATTGGGGTACAGTTAAGATTTAATTCACGAAAACGTCGACAGCCCCAAAAGTAAGTCTTTAATTTGCACTAACCTTGGAACTGGCGAGGAAGTGAACTGTATCTCGTGTGTAAAAGTTACTGCTGACGATATCCTGTCTTTATGCGTAGGCCTATATGATATTGTACATATATCACGAAACAAAACGAGGTAATTGCGTTCAGCTCGAACACCATGGAAACAGGAGAAACGGAACGAAACGATGTTGACTTCTCGAGCACACTTCTCAAAGTGCTGGGTTGAAAGATAAACGGGGAGGATGAAGGAGGGGTGAGGGAGAGAGGTTATCTTGCCTCTTTGGGAGAGGGGGAAGGGGAGGAAAGCACAAACTAATCAACCCACAATCAAGGCTGCCAATCCTCCGTGAATCCACCATCTCCGCCCGCCTTGGAATGCCCCATTTCCAAGAACATAAACTCAAAAAAAAACTAAAATTTAAAAGTAAAAGAAAAACAAAACAACATGCACTGAACGGTAGAAAAGGAAAAACGAAGGGAAAAAGAAATAGGAAAGAAAAATGGAAAACTTGGTGTGTGGGTTAAACTAATAGGGAAGTATGGGGGCAAGTTTCCTAACTGGCCTAACATACTCACCAGAGTTAGTTTTCACGTGAGCTGAGTGCACAACACCCTTAGCATCACTTATGATTTGGGTGACTCTACCTAACGGGTATGATAAGGGTGATGAATTGTCCTCTTTAATCCATACTAACTGCCCTACCTGAAGGTTTGTGTCACTCTCAAACCACTTATTCTTCTGTTGAAGAGTGTGGAGTTATTCACTCTCCCACCTCTTCCACAATCTCTGAGTGAAGCGATTAACCTTTTCCCAACGAGACAACGAGACGTCAATTTCAGGAGCCGCCAACAGAGGGCGATGAACAAGGAAATGTCCGGGAGTCAGTGCCTCATAGTCATCAGGAGATGAAGAGAGCGCATACAACGGTCTCGAATTGAGTATCGCCTCAATTTTCACCAACAGAGTGGAAAGCTCAACAATAGTTAGGACCGAATTCCCACTTCACGAAACAATGGAATTTCACATTTTTAATATTAGACTCACAGATTCCATTCATGAAAGGAGCATGTGGAATATTAAAACGAAATGGATGCTTTTAGATGACATCGCATCACAGACGTTGGATTGATTTTCTGATGATCTGAGAAATTCAACAATTTCCTTCAATTGTCGCGCAGCACCTTTGAAATTCGTCCCTTGATCACAGAATATTTCTTTAGGCAATCCACGCCTAGAAACAAAACGATGGAGAGTGTTAATAAACTCTTCGGATGAAAGACTTGTAAGCACCTCAATGCTTTTGTTGCCAGACAGACAAACAGTGCAAAGTATGCCTTGTACGTACGAGCTTTGGGCCGAATACTCTCTTTGACAGTGAAAGGACCAGCTAGATCGACCGCAACCTTCAGAAAGGGAGCACTGGGAACAACACGAGAGCTGGGAAGATCCCCCATGACGGGAGCAACAGGAGTTGCATTGAATAAACAGCAACAAGTACAATTGAAAATCACATTTCTGATAACACTGTGTGCTCCAACAATCCAAAAATAACGCTGAATAAGAGCACGCACTATTCTTGGTCCAGCATGAAGATGAGAAATATGATAATACTCAATGAGGAGTTTAGTAAAATGACTATCTTTATGTATCAAACAAGGATGCTTGGCTTCATATCCTAAAGCACTATTTACCAATCTGCCACCAACACGAATCACACCATCACAATCCAAGAATACAGACAATTTTTGGAAACTCTTATCACAAGGTTTACCCTCTTTCAATAGGTCGAGTTCACGATTGAAATGACACTTTTGAACAATTTTAACACAATAAATTTGTGCACATTTCAACTCTTGAACACTAAGTGCGCCTGATTTACGACAGACACCACTAATTGATGCTTTACAGTTATTCACGAAACGTAAAACATAAGCACAGGAACGTAACAATCTCATGTATGAGGAGAAACGTGTTATCTGAATAACAGCAGTCTCTTCAGTGATATTCAAAACAACACCTTTATTTGTTTCACATCAGGCAGAATTTCAGTAGCAGGGTAAGTCATAGATGACAACGGCCAACATGACAACGAATTAGAACACCACGTTGGAGCATTGAACCAATCTTGCGAATTGCACAAGTTTTGGGGAGAAACGCCTCTTGATCCAACGTCGGCAATATTGAAATCAGTACCAATGTGATTCCAATCTGAAATATTAGTCAACTCTAATATTCTCACAACACGATTTGCAACAAACGTTTGCAACTTGTAAGGAGGTATATGCAACCAAGATAAAACAATAGTTGAATCACTGAACAGAAACGTAGATTGAAGATTGATTTTTTCCAGTGAAGGAAGGACTGAAACATACAATCGCGAAAGCAACAACGCAGCTTGAAGCTCTAATCGAGGAATAGACAGAGTTTTCAACGACGCAACTTTAGTTTTAGCTTTCAACAGGAAGCATTTCACCGTAGATTCTGACGACACAACTCTCAAGAAGATACAAGCACAGATTCCTTTCTGCGATGCGTCGGAAAACCCAAGTATTTGACAAGAAAAAGCATCGCCATAAACGCATCGAGGAATTGAAATTGAACTTAGAGCAGGAAGCTCTCTCATCAGCTCGTTCCAGCATTCGTTGTAGTCAACAGGAATCGGCGTATCCCAATCGATGTCCAACTTCCACAGCTCTTGTAAAAAACATTTCATTTTGAATATTACTGGAGCTATAAAACCGAGAGGGTCATACAGACGCGCGATAACGGACAGAACAGTGCGCTTAGAGTTTTTCTTTTGAAACTCTGGAACGGAGACTTTAATATGAAAACAATCAGTAGTTGGGTTCCACATTATGCCAAGAACTTTCACATTTGAATTAGGCTCATCACTGATATGAAGTGGTACTTGAGTGTTTTCAGAACGAATCAAATCCAAGAACTCAGGAGAATTACTGCTCCATTTATTCAACTTGATATGAGCACAGTTTAGAAGATTACAAAGTTGTGATTTTATTTCACAGATTTCTTCCAACGAATTAGCACCTGTGAGAAAATCGTCGTGATATATATCATCACGAATAGCTGCTGCTGCCAACGGAAATTTATCTCCTTCATCTTTCGCCAGTTGAATGAGAGCACGTTGAGCAAGAAAACCAGACGGTTTCAAACCATATGTGATTGTTTTGAGCTCATAAACGACAATATCATCGGAAGGATCTTTACGAAACAATATGTGAAGGAAAGAACGATCTTCTTCATCAACGAGGATAGCACGATACATTTTCGTAACATCACACGTGAATACGAATGAGTGAAGTCTGAATCTAGTTAACACATCACATATGTCATTTAACAATTTTGGACCTGAATGAAGAACTTGATTCAACGAAATGTGACTCTTTTTAGCAGACCCATCAAATACAACACGAACCTTTGTTGTAGGTGATGACGGATTGAATACACAAAAATAAGGAATAAAATATTTACCTGGTTTTTTAGCAACTTCCATATGATCCAAAAGAAGATACTCTTCCATAAATGATACGCAATCAGATTTCAAACGAGCATCACGCAGCATACGACGCTCCAACGACAGAAAACGATTTAAAGCAACATCATGAGATTCATGAAACTTGAGTTGATTAGTGTCAACTTTGAAAGGAAGACGAACAACATATCTTCCTTCAGTATCACGCGTGTGAGTTTCAGCAAAATGTTTCTCACAAAACTCATCATCGGGACTAGGAAATTTATGATTAGGAATTTCTTCACTTTCCCAAAACTTATGAACCAAATTATTCAACGAGTTCTCAGAGGTGGGACACGTCATTAATGCAGTCAATGACTGATTAAGAAGACCGGAATGATTTGGAAATTCACCCAAAATAATGTCACCAAACACGGTAGGAATCACGCAAAACGAACACTCTTCACTAGATGAGACTTGACTATGATGACGTAATATTTTGTTGAATAACTGACATCCCAATAGAAGATCAACGGAACGTTGTTCATAGAACACAGGATCAGCAAGGTTGAATTTTTTCAACTCATTTTGCACTTTCGAACTGAGATAAATAGGGGGCAATG
Source organism: Nilaparvata lugens (assembly GCF_014356525.2). Classification (NCBI taxonomy): domain Eukaryota; kingdom Metazoa; phylum Arthropoda; class Insecta; order Hemiptera; family Delphacidae; genus Nilaparvata; species Nilaparvata lugens. The sequence goes on from NW_024090286.1 coordinate 27,350, forward strand.
AACCAACTATTTTATCAATCACGTAAGCCTCAGCTTCTAGACGAGGGTGATTTGAGCCCTTAGGTTTCAACAAACATTTCACAACACCAGAAGAATTCCCTACACTCGAGGAATTCAAACCAGAGAAATTTTGATGACAATCATGAACAGATAAACCAAGTTTCATAACAAGATCTTTTGTGATGAAATTAGCAGTACTACCAGAATCAATCATTAAACGAACACCAATAAACGAACCAGATGAATTTAATAACTGCTTGAGCAGTACCTAGAACAACACTCGTTTTAGGAATTAAACTAACAATTGATGACTTATCAATAACATTATCAGTGATACCACAATGCTTAGAAGAATTTGAATTCTCAACAACATTCATAGTGCTATCAGTTTGAGTGATCGAATCAACGGATTTCGATTTCAAAGCAACTTTAGAGATGTTATCAGTAGACTTCTGATAACGAACAGGAGAATTCGAACGGCTATTATCACTACTACGAGGATAATGAAGTAATTTATTATGCATACGACCACAATAACACAACGATTTAGACTTGCATTGGTTTACAGCGTGAAATTTGGAGAAACAATTGAAACAGACTCTCAATGATTTAATAAATTCATTCCTAGCTTTTGGATCTCTTTTCAAGAAAGCAGGACATTTGAATAACGAATGATTCGTTGAGTTGCAAAATGAGCATTTTGTTTCAGCACTATCATTCAATTCACAAGTAACTGAGCTGCTTTTATTTCGAACGCTGTTATCAGCCTGAGTAGATAAGACAACCTTTTTCTGAAAAGACTTATTTTTCGGCTTTTCGATAGATTTTTGTTCATTAACAGACGGCACATCAGATGCAGATAATTGATAAGATCTAACTCTCTTATTCACGAAATCAATCAACTGTTGACAAGAAGGAAAGCTCTTATCAGCTACCTCGAGCTCAAACGATTCACGTGATATTTTGTCTAATTGACGAATAGCTAATGAGTACAAGATATAATCAGCCAAATCAGGAACTTTCAACGATTTCAGAGTGGTAATACTATCACCTACTTTAACAAGAAAATCTTGAAGCGATTGTAACGAAGGTTTAAATGGGATTGAACTAGTTTTCAAAATCTCATTTACGTAGTAGTTAGCTAGCACCCTATCACTTCATAACGCTTGCATAGAGTTTTCCATGCCAAATCAAAATCACTACTTATCTGAAAAGATTTCACTACTCTGGCTGCTTCGCCTTTCAACAAATTATGCAAAATATGAGATTTATGAACAGGAGAATAATATTTATCATCCACAATCAATGATGAAAAGATTTTTGAATCTAGGCCAGTCTGAATATCAGAGCCATCAAACGGTTTTATTTCAGTTGGAGGTAATATCATGTTCAAACGGGGAGAATGAGAGGTTGAAGTGAGGGTTCACTTTTCTCCTTCGGTTCTCATTTTTAATTGATTCAATTTATCACGAGCATTTATTATTGCACAGGATAAATTATCAATAACGGTAAGTGATTGATATTCAGGTTCTTTAGTAGGTTCAACTTGAATAGATAATTCATTGATTTCATCTAAGAGTGCAGAATATTCTTTCACAGTATTTTCAATAGATATGCTTCTTATCAAAAATGAGATTGAATTTTAGGATCATTGATGTCCTTCAACAAGTCATAAGCTTGTTGAACACGGCTAAACAAAGTTTCTTTCTTCTTCACACGAATAGTAAGCAAGGCTTGTGGGCTTGCCATTGTAACTAAGTAACTGATTAGATAAACAAGGAGATTTGGAAAGGAACTTTGTAACTGGATTTAACATGGATATCAGTGCATGTATCAACAAGTAACTCTACTATTAACGAATTGAAATTTAAATTGAAAAATAAATCTCTTGGAAATAGAACATATCCCAGGCCTGGTCGGACCATGTGGTAATCCCGTCCTGTCCCCAAACCTATGGATTGGGGTACAGTTAAGATTTAATTCACGAAAACGTCGACAGCCCCAAAAGTAAGTCTTTAATTTGCACTAACCTTGGAACTGGCGAGGAAGTGGACTGTATCTCGTGTGTAGAAGTTACTGCTGACGATATCCTGTCTTTATGCGTAGGCCTATATGATATTGTACATATATCACGAAACGAAACGAGGTAATTGCGTTCAGCTCAAACGCCATGGAAACAGGAGAAACGGAACGAAACGATGTTGACTTCTCGAGCACACTTCTTGAAGTGCTGGGTTGAAAGATAAACGGGGAGGATGAAGGAGGGGTGAGGGAGAGAGGTTATCTTGCCTCTTTGGGAGAGGGGGAAGGGGAGGAAAGCACAAACTAATCAACCCACAATCAAGGCTGCTGATCCTCCGTGAATCCACCAGTTAAAAGTAAAATAATAAGAATTAAATTTAATACTCATATCCAATTCTAGTCAGTGTTTAGTATTTTTAAATCAGAATATTAGAAGTCTAAGACAGAACTTTGATTTGTTTTTGAGTGAGCTGAATAATATGAAAGTGTCTCCGGACTTTACCATCTTGACTGAAGTTTGGATATCTACAGATGAGATAAATCTGTTTTGCATCGATGGGTATAATCAAAGACCTTAAAGAGATATAGACCTACAATGCCTATGCCTTCCCAATGTTAGCTCTTACTTGAAATTGAAGGCCGCCATTGGGGTATTTTAGCACGAGATATTATATAAATATAATCTGTAATACTATAGATCATAAAGGCATTGGTATGTAAAAATATTATGGGTTGCCCCCTCAATGGCGGATTTCAATTCCAAGTACGACACTAGCGCTGCATGTGAGTCTATGCATCTTTAAGGTCTTTGGGTATAATTCCTTTGGTTTCTGTAATGATAATTATCGAGCAGGAGGCGTTGTTGTTTATGCCAAGTCCCGATATAGATGTAGCGTAGTGAGAGGTGTAGATTTACAGTCAGCCGATTGTTTGCAGCTTTCCTGCTCTGTTGATAGCATTGAATTCATTATTTTAGCAGTTTACAGATTACACAGTATTCCGTTAGCACAATTTATCGAAGATATAGGTAGCTTGATAACTCCTTTCAAAGGAAAGAATTCAATTTTCACTGGAGATATCAATTGTAATATTTTGCTTGATGACAGATTATCTGATTCTTATCTCAGCCAGATGGCTAGTCACGGATTAAACTGTCTTATTGATAAACCAACTAGAATAGTAGGTGATACCCAAAGTTGTTTAGATCACTGTTTTATCCGATTTAGCCAATTGAAATTTACAGTTAAATACAATGCACATATATTATGGGAAGGTGGGGTAAGATGGGGCCATTAAGGATTTTCTTTTTTTCACAACTTTTTCAGAATACCTGAAAAATCAAACTCTATACCAAAGTTTACAGTAGATCATTTACTATGATAAAAAAATATCCCCATAAGAATATCTAACTTTTTATAAAGAATAGAGCAATTTCAAAAAAGTATTACAAAAACCCCATCTTACCCCAGATATGGGGTAAGATGGGGTATCCCGTGGGGTAAGATGGTGCTCTTGTAATAATTTTTCAAAATATCCATATTGAGTGCTGGAAAGAATCCTTATTATATTAGAAAGGTCAATTGAAGGAAATTTGAAAAAACATATATACAAGCTTTTTGGTATCAAAATCTGTAATTTATTGTACTGTAATTTATTATAATAAGTGTTGATTTGATATTTTCACAAAAGTATTTCATTTACAAAGTTTGCAGATGTGATTAACCTCATCATCGTCATCTTCTTCACCAGGACATGAACAGTGTGCCCATTTATGGCATTTAATGCAGGCAACCCACCCCTCATCAGATTAGAAATATAAATATCCACAATAGAGACAGTTTGCATCTTCTTCATCCTCTGTATTGCTATCTCCATCTTCTTTTTCCTTCTGTTTTATGATCCTGCGATTTCTGTATCCAACGTTGTTGGTCTTCTTTACATTTTCTTTTGACTTGCTGAATTAGTGATTTCTTGGCTGCTGGTTGATTTTTGTCTTTTTTAAAAATATTTGTTGAGCTTCTCTTCAATTTGATCTATGAGTTCATGTTTGTATGAAGATTTTTTATGATTTGTCTGTTGAACATTCGCTCGGCAAAATTTGCTCAGGAGATATTGTGAAATTACCTTGAGAATTACTTGTTAGGCCTACATTATGGAAAATGTCGTTTTCTTCAACTTCATGTACAGCTGGACCCCAATGAGAAAACTCAGGCTGTGTATCATTGTTAGCTGGAACATTTCAATAAAATTTATTTAATACAGCTGGACATTGAATAAATCAACTGTCTTCTACACATTATCTTGAAAAAGTCAAGCTAGACAGAGCCGGAAGTTCAATCAGAATAAATATAAGTTTCAATAAATGAAATACATTTTCAAAACACTGCACCTTTTTTCGTAAATAAGATATTCATAACCATATTAGCCTAGTAATAGTAGTAGAATAAAAAGTTGCCAGTGAATCAGTGGCGGCTCGTGCAAATACTAATGGGGGGTTCACATTTAACATGAGCAACAAGATCTAGATCTTTAATAATTTGTTAAACCCCATGTTTCAAGTGAATTTTGTTCGTTTCACGTAGTAGAATGTAATTTTTTATTCCTAGAAGAGTACTAGGCCTATCATATTAACGTAGGTAACAAAATATTCTAATGGGTTGTATTATATTAAGTACCTATATAATAATTTGGATTTTCGTTAATAATAATAAGTATTTAGATATACTCAGGATTCTCAGCCTAGAAGATGTACTCCCATACTCCCATTGAATAATTCATGTACAAATCATAAATTATACAGAAAACAGCAATAATTTTCCTTGATGTAAGATAATTTCCAATCAAAGAAATAAGGATTAACATGCTTTTAGAGACTTTGTTAACACTCACCTCCTTCTAGTTGGCATTTACAGAGCATTTTTTGAAAATAAAATCCATCCTCCTCTCCTTCCTTGCTGCGAAAACATCGATCACCATGCTTTAATTTTTTGAGTCAAATGAGCTAAATCACACACACCTTCTTAATCCATGCTGGATCGCCTTTTTCGCGAGCAAACAACAAGCACAGAAAACAATAAGTTTGTTAGTTTCTTCACACCACACAGCCAAGATGTCTTTTCATATTGTTGGTCTTGAAATCTCTCTTGTATGTCCTGGATTTCGATGTAGAAGTCTGATGTATATCAATTGTCGGTGTAGGCCTACCACTTCCTTAATCGATATTTTTTTCCTCGATTGATAAATTAGAGAACACTATCTCTTTTAAATAGCTAACTGAAACCTTTCTTGACCCTCCATTCTCACTTTTCAAAACACAAGAAAGAAGAAACAAGAATTAACCTCAAAATCGACAACACATGTAGCGCGAACGCGAAACTGCAAACAGTAAACAAAATAGTAGCCAGTGCCAGCTAGAACAGTTCATAAGTGGAAACGGCTCTAGAAGGCAATGGCGCCAATGCAAGTCACACTATCACAGCTATGAGCTGCTTGGAAGGCAGCTCACTGTAAAGCTAATGTAAATAGTCTCCCACCCCCCACGGGGAGGGAATTGAACTCGCCCAGCTTCCATTTGAAACCATACTAACGCTTGGAGCAGTGATCCTGCTTGCTGTAGCGCGTAATTCAAAAGGTTATTTCAATGCGTGTACCTTGCTTGGTGTGCTCCTTATTGTTTTAATATTACAAGAAATTTGAGTATTACTATTACTTCAATCAATTTTCTATTGATTTGAACTTTAATTTATTGTAGCAATTTCATAGGGGGTTCACGTGCTCTTGTGCTCTCATGGACACGCCGCCACTGCAGTGAATTGAAAATATCACTGCAACAAACACGCCCAAACATAAGAGTCTAAGTCTAAACGTGTTAGTAAACTAATGGGGTAAGATGGGGTCATCCCCATCTTGCCCCAAAGTAGGTTTCCCCATCTTGCCCCATGGTATAGCTTTTAGTTGAATTTTGATTATCTTTATATTAGAAATAGTAGAACAATTACCTATATCATATTATAGTATGTAAGATATATTAGGATACTATTAGGATATGTTGATGAAATATAAAATAATTTCAACACAACTCAGCTGTCACAAATTTGAAAGTGCCAAATATTATAATGTGAGTCTGCAGAACCATGCATAAAACCATTGGACATGAACGCTTCACTCAAAAAGGTTGCGGCTTTGTAGAGTTGTCCTTTGCCTTTAAGCAGGTTATGATCTTCATCAACAGAGTACAGCACCTGACGGTAAAAAAATAGACCTACCCCGTCTTGCCCCATTCCCCATCTTACCATACCTTCCCCTACACCTTGGAATAACTGATCATTCAATGATAATTCTAGAACTGGAAGTAGGAAGGAGTTGTAATATAAAAGATTCAAGTAATAAAAGAAACTTGGTGATAAACTTTAATGAATTGGAAGCCGAATTACAGAGGCTGCAATGGGAGAGCGTTTTAGATAAGAGTTCTGTTTCAGCTGCTTTCGATTTATTCATCAGCCAGTTATCAGATCTGATAGAAAAATGTAAATATAGTAAATCTAGAAATAGGTCCAATGCACTACCTGATAAATTAACTCCATGGATTTCAGATTATTGATTCAGACCATATGATGTAAATCTTAAAGAGTATTACAAATCATTCAGAAACAGGTTGAAATCTGATTTGAGGAAAGCTAAGGAAGAGTACTACACATGAATGAATTTGATAATTGTTCTGGTAATGTGAGGAATCAATGGAGAATAGTGAATAGATTGATAGGAGAACGAGAACCCAAGGTAGAAGCTACTAGCTTAGTAGTAAATTCGCATACTGTCACTGACAAAGAACGTATTGTTAAAGAATTCAATTCATTTTTTATTAACATTTCTCAACAGTTACGAAATTCAGTTATTTTTACAGAAGATCACGAAGAAATAGATTCCCGCTTCACTTGTAAAGATATGCCACATTCATTATTCTTATTTCCGACTGACGAAACAGAAGTTTTAATAGTATATTTCGCACCTAGGGTCGAAAATGTACGTTTTCCGGCTCGAGATCGCGGTTTTCAAGTTCGAGACGAAGTCGAGAACTTGAAGCATTCGAGAGCCGGAAAAACATTTTTGCCTGTGTTGTGAACGCTATTTTTCGCCACACCAAAAAAAAACTTCCCAATATTTATAAGAAATTGAAAAATTAATAAAATTCAAACAGCCTATTTTGATAGTTTGAATCTTGGTTATGACAACTTTTACTGTCAATTAATTTCAATATTACTAATAATAATTTACAATAGTGACCATATTTTATACTATTAATATTTCGAATAATTGTTTGAATTTTCATAGCTCGCGCTTTGCGCCCGGTGCAATATCTCATGGATAGATGGATGAATAGATTTTCATTACTATTTTGAAATAATGTGATGAAAAAATTAATATAATTGCATATTTCACAGTTTTGTCTCAAAATATATCTAAAAAGTTGATTGAAATTTAAATTATGGTAACTAATATAAAAAATAGCTAATAAAAGTCGAAATTCATCGACAAAAAAAAATATCATTGACCGAGATTCGAACCTACATCGTATCGTGGTTGTTATTCACTGAGCTTTGAGAGTTCTTTTGTATTATGCCTTTATGCTCTCGGCTATTGCGTATTGTTAAACGAAAAGGCCTGACTGATAACTCTTAGCATACATGTAATACTGTAAACTAGACTTCTAAAAAAGTTTACTTCACTCCTAAAAAGCCTACAACCTTTGACTATGGAAAGAAGGTTGTTCTTTCTATAGAAGAAGGTTCTTTCTATAGTCAAAGGTACAACAGACTTTGGCTCATGACTTATATTATTATCTGTTTCACAATAAAATTTTCACTCTGAATTAAGTCAGGTAACGTATGTAGGCTACTATAATATAGTGTATAGCGGCATATTAATTTGAAGCCGGTTTGCCGGCATTTTCACAACAAAATATTGCTCTGAAATCATAGAGAAAACATTCAAAGATTCATTCTTGAGTGGGCCTAATGTTTTCTCTATATGGTTCAATATTAAAGAAAAATTATCTAAAAGTTTTAATAATGAATTACGGAGAAATTACTAGGAATTTTTTAGTCAAGGCTGAGTTTCACCAGTAGGCTTACCTTAAACTTCAGATCTCTGCTGTATTTTCTTGTTATTATAGTTGATTGTATTGCATTAAGAAGTGGAATTCGATAATAAAAAAGAAACAATTATTACTCTACCTCACTTTTAAATATTGATACAATTATTGTACTTTGATTTCAAATTCAATTCTTCACTTTTAAATACTTGCGATACGTACCTTTCTGACAATGGACAATGCAGCCATTGTATTCATTGTTTGATATCAAAAACACAATAATAAATATTAAATTATTAAACAGTAATTTATAAATATATTATAAACATAATACTGCGATTCACGATACATAATTATATAGATTATTACAGTCGTTATGAGATTATCTCTCTATGATTTTTGTGAGATCGGACACGATCAGCTGTTATTCAAGGTCATTTTACAGCCCTAGGGCCGTAAAGTTTTACCGGCCTGGTCGGAAAACAATCACTTTCGGCCTCCATATGACGCACGTAAACCAGCTCATTACATCCAAGTGTGGCGAAAAAATAATAGCTGATCTAAAAAGCAATAAAGCCCCTGGAATTGACAACATTACCTAATAGTTATATTGTAAAAAAAAATTGCTAAAATTCATATTGCTGGAGTTCTGAGTAAACTTTTCAATTGGAGCATGAAGACTGGTGAATTTCCTGAATGTTTGAAGATTGCAATTGTGATCCCAATCTTCAAGCATGGTAACAGAGAAGAATTGAATTGTTACCGCCCAATATCGCTGTTGCCTGTTTTTGCCAAGATTTACGAAAAGATAATAAAAATATGATTAATAAGTTCTCTCAAAAGATTTGATTATTTTAGTAGAAGTCAATTTGGTTTTAGAGAGGGCTTGAGTACCGAAGATGGTCTGGTTACATTTCTTGAGGATATTTATAATAGTATTAATGAAGGTAAAAAATGTTCAGCCCTGTATGTAGATATCACTAAAGCATTTGATACAGTAGACCACTCAATATTATTGAAAAAGTTGTATGCAGCAGGAGTACGAGGTTTACCTTATAAATGGTTTGAAAGTTATCTCACAAACAGAAAGCAGTGTGTGAGAATTGGTGGATGCTATATAGTAATTTTGAAAACATTGTATATGGAGTGCCCCAGGGTTCTGTATTAGGGCTTATTCTATTTCTTGTGTATATCAATGACCTATGTAATGCTAAACTAGATGGGAAATTGACTGCTTTTGCAGATGATACAGCACTTACATATTCAGGAATTGATTGCGATGCATTATATGTGAAAATGAGTGCCGACTTGAGAGTCTTAAACTACTGGTTTAGTAAGAATTACATAGTAATGAGTGAAAAAACTAAATATATGATTTTCAACCTGAGGAGATCTATTCTTTAATACACCATTGTCGTATCACCGTTACTCATGCGCTGCTATAGATAACTGCAACTGCCTGACAATTGAGACTGTGAGCAATATTAAATACCTTGGTCTAGTTATTGACTCGAATCTATCTTGGAAGAAACATGTAGCTAAATTAAAAAAAGAGTTCTGTAGAGGGATTAGGAGTTTTTACATGTTGAGAGAGCTGTGCCCCACTGGTGTGATGATAAATGCTTATCATGCTCTCATTAGTTCCAGGATGAGTTATGGGCTCGTATTATGGGGTGGGACTTATGTCTCAACACTTTATCCCATCATCATTTTTCAAAAGTCCTTCATTCGTATTATAACCAGAACACCTAGAACTGATCATTGGAAGATACTTCCAATAAGAAATCTTTATGTTTATAAAGTATTGAAGCTTTTTTTTTCTTAGGAGTTTGAATGAAAATCTCATTAGAGATGTGAGATATAACTTTAGACGGTTTATGGTTCAGGTTCCACGTTCGAATTTAACGATATTCCAACATTCATATTATTTTAATGGTCCTAGATTGTTCAATCTAGTGTCGCAATATCTAAATTGCCAGGAACTTTCACATTCATTTCTGAAATGTTTGAAAAACTACCTGCTCAGTGGTTATGACTGTGAATCATTTCTGAAAATTGTAAGATGATATTCTTAAATAAGAAATTCCATTATTTATTATTATTAAATCCTAAATAATAATCTAATCTCACATGAAAACAAGGATGAAGTAATTACATTATGAAAAATAAAAGGCATACAGAGATAAAACCAAAAATAGAAAATTTACAATGCAAAATACATACTCTAAGAAAAGATATGTTAATTAGATTATTATTTAGGATTTAATAATATATTATACATTTTCTAATAATTTAAGGCTCCGCGCCACGCTTTTGGAAACTTATTATTGGTTCCATTTTGATTTGAATTCTAAGATACTTGAATAGATCATATTTCCAAGGAAAGAATATTTTCGTCATATTTTCGTTTTGATATATTAGGCGCTTTAAAAGCGCATAACGTTCAAATATTGGGAGAGATCCATCCTCAAAATTGTATGAATTTATTTGCTATCATTTATGATGTAATGGATCTGCCCCAAGATTTCAACTTTTGGCGCTTTCAAAGCACCCAATATATCAAAAAGTAAAAATGATAAGAGTTTTTTCTTGAAATTAGTCAAATCTAAATAAATTGATAGTATACAATTCGTAATGCTTTGATAATTTGCCAGTAAAAAGAATCAAAAAGCGTGGTGCACATCCTTTATTATTGTATACGGCACCACTATTATGATGCTACTTCCATTTTATGTCTTGTTAATTAAATCTGTTATACTCATATTCCTAACAGTCAAGTAAGCTTAGTCAACAAAATAGTGGGTTTACTTCGTCTTGAATCGCTCAAGAAGTTGAATTTTGGGTTTACTTCGTCTTGTATTGCTCAAGAAATTTAATTATGATAAATCATCTATTATTTTGCAAAGAAGCTCACAATAATTTAAACCCAAAAATAAAATAATAAATAACATACTAGAATGTTCGCTTCTTCAAAATTTCATTTGTATGTGAATATTTCATTTTTTGTGATAATAATATGTAATATTCTTTCTACGAAGGCTTGGTTTTGAAGCATCTAAATTTGAAAATATTTTAGGGCTGAAAATTTTGTGAAGTGAAGAACTACAAGACTTGACATATTTCGGACTATGTGTAACTTTATCTAAATTTGGGAGAGGAACAGCACAGGGTTACCTTATTTTTCCTCTCCCTATCATTTTCATGATATACTTATTATGATAAAGAATAAAGAAGGGGACGCTTTGTTTTAATTAAATCAGTAAAATCGATAGTATTTAATTAATACTATCTAACTAACCCCAACTTAATTCATCGATATAGGTGATCACTGGTTCACTCAACGTAAAGTCTAGCCAAATTATATAAAAAATTGATGTAATTTGTGAGCTATTTACACTGCTTTTTCGAATAGATGATTTATTGATTATGATTGTCAAATGTGATTGAAATTGATAAATAATATAAACTATTTTAATGCAATTTATTCCCATGGTTTCTTGGGCAGAGAAATATTACTCAATCATAAGTTTCTTCCCAATGGGAATATTCCCGACTTACATTACTACCCTCAAAAATCAGCACTGACTACCCTGGAAATCTCCCCGTCTACTCACTACACCATGTTCCTACCTCACTTTGTTCAAGAAAATCAGTCTTAGCGCAAAACGCCTATAATATAGTCCAATACAAACAGAAGAGATGTAGCACCAAGTCCATTCTGTTTGCATTGGACCATATTTCTATATTTCTAGAGGTGTGAGAGTCCTCTACGCCACTTTGGTGTGAATTGGGTCTTATGCTTAGTGAACTGTAAGTAGAAGTATATTACAACATATTTATTCTACCACTCCTACCTATCGCTACAACTTGAACATTTTAAATGTTATTTTCAAATTTCATCAACTTATTTTTTATCATTCGATCAATCAATAATTCGTTTGTTTTTTCTCTTTCAGACACCAAAACATATTACACAGTGTAGATGGACGGATAGAAAGCGTGAACATCAAAAGCCATCGTGTGTTACCCAGTTTCCATTCTGCATCTAACAATAGGAACCAAGCATCCAACATCATAACTTTATTATTATATAGTCCAGACAATGAATGCTCAAAAGAGGGTATAGAGAGAAAGGTTTGGAAGACTATATTTGACCCCGCAATTTTGTTTTGGGTATTAAGGAGGTAAAAATATCCCCACCCTTCCCCTTGTGATAAGGGGGTGGGGTGGTTCAAAGGTACCAGTTTTTGGTTTCTCGCATATAACTCGAAAACTATGTATCTTACGGACATAACTGTTACATACAAAAGTATTATATAATTACCTACAATATTCATCTCACAACTTTTCTAGTTTTCGAGATATCCGCTCTTAAATGTGTGACATTTTTGAAAAAAACACGTTCGCCTCCAATTTTTTTCTATTTCTACTCTTATAACTTTTTAAAAATTGATGGGAAAAATCAATGCAGATTATGAGCTCATAGAGCCTCTTTCAGGAATTATAACTCTCCAACAATGCATCGTAAAAATCAATGCTTATCGTAGGTTTGTAGAGCATTAAATTCTCTTTGAAATGGTGTATTATTTCACTATTCAAAGTTTCTGTTTCATTGTTATAGCAACTTTAATGTAGGGGATGAAATTTCCAATGCTACAACAATATTATTATTCATTTGGCAATGAAATTTGAAGCGGGTGTCTGTGACACAATTTTTGACGTTGCAGCTTAATTTTGACTAGTTAGTAGATTAACATAGCAAAAGTGCACATCTTTATCCCCTCTGTTGAAGGTTTGGAACCACTGAGTTGACACTAGTTGCAATATTGAAAATGTTGCTACATTGCACTATCATTTTTGATCATTTGTTACATCACACAACTATATATGAATACTTTGTATTGTTGTAACCAATTGAATCAATTGACAATTCCTTTTTTACTGCTTATTCAAATTTACTATTTTGTTATTTTTGATTTTCATTAAACGTCTTTTTTCCTACTTAGTGCAGTCATCATAACTTTTAAGGCCATTTGTAAAGTGCCACTTATATCAATAAATGCAATCATTTGTTATTGTTACATTGTCTTACAATTTCTTGGCGTCTACCTTGCTACCAGGTATTTAGTAGTTTTACTCATAAGTTTTATGTGAGTTTGGGTAAAGGTATTGATGAACAACATCAGCCTTCTATTAATTATATTTATTATTTAACATACATTTCATTCAACTTAGTATACAGTCCACTTGAAGTCCCTCATACCAAACACATCAGATACATAGTTTTCGAGTTATATGTGAGAAACCAAAAAATTTATCTTTAAAACACCCCCACCCCCTTAGCACAAGGGGTGGGGGGGACTTTTGATATGTTTACCCCCTTACCACCCTAAACAGAACTGCGGGGCCAAAAATTGTCTTCCAAACTTTTCCCCTCTATAACCTTTCCTTGACTGCACTGTATATCATCCAGTTAATTTTGATATCACATTAATTAAAAAGCTTCCCTCATAGTATAATTTTTCAATATTTTACCAATTTTATAATACACAAGAAATCAATATATTACCGAGGTTGTCAAAGATGTGAATTTTCAATGTGTTTTGATGTAAATTATTGCAAAAAACTAATATCATGGTTAGCTATGCATAAAGAGGCATGATAGCATGATGGTCATTCTTTACTGAATCGAAATAAGCTGTTATAACTTTTTCTACTATTAATTTGGTTTTCAATAAACTAGTTATGATCAGATGCATTACTAAATGCAAAATTCATGTCGGTTATGTAGCTTTTCTGCAATAAACTAGAATTACTCAATAATTAAGTTGTTTAATTTGCTGTTAAAGTTAGGCCACATTCACACCAGAGTTGTCAACTAAGTTCTCAACAAATTGAGACAGTTTCTGGAAATCCTTGTTTTAAACAAAAAGTTTCGTTTCCCAACCAATATGAGAAACACTGAAAAAGTTGTGAACAAAGTCTTCTACCTCTACAAGTCCACGCAAACTATCCAATCGCTATTAGACCAATTCTTTGGCAACAAGTTCTCTATTCTGTTGCTCTACAAAAGAACAGTAACTTTATAAAGAAAACTATTTGTGGACAAATTCTTTTGTTGACATTTTGGTGTAAATGCAGCAGCTTCAGCATTTATCCTTATCCATAAAATTATATTGTTGTACTTGAGTATACTCTTAATTTTTAACTACCCTATGTCGCACCTGGCTATTCCATTGGCTGCGAGCGAAATAGTAACAACTATCAACAGTATATAGCTGGCTAGTAAAATTCCACTAGCTTCAAAAGTTTGAACATGTCAACAATTCATTCGGGCTACTGAGACAAATGCGCAGGTACCAAAAAATAAATTTGTAATGGAATCAGAAAAAGGTAGGTACGGTAATGGAAAATTAAGTGTCACTGTTTTGATAGAAACTATACAAGCATTGTTTTAATTGTCAGTTGTGACACAAGGCTTGCTATAATAATTCTAATTTGAAACAAATAATAGCTATAATACTTTGAAATCATTTCAAATAACAGTATTTTCCACAGAATAGGCAATGTCTTTATTTTTAGTCACTTTGGGTATGCCTAGGCCTGTATTTCTAATTTTATTTTTTGCAAAATCTCAAATTTATTTTTTCTTCATTCATATACAATATATAATCTTCAATTCCATCATGATACATTACATTAATTCCAATAAGTTAGCATATTATTATTATATTAAATTGATGGTTAGCTGTCACAGGAGAATAGAAAGGCTATTATATCTATGAGCTCAGTCAGCATATAGCCACCTCTAATACATGTATTAGAGGTGGCTATGACTCAGTACGGTAACCAATAACAAATAATAATTAGTCTATTGATGAATAAAGATTTTACAAAAATAAGAATACTTATGAAAGTTAATGGTAGGCCTACTATTACTTGATTTCTATATTCAGGCATTAATATCAATTACCTATTATGAAAATTCATTATTCGAATCATCATTAAACTATTTTTCTTGACGAATAAATATGATTGATTATTTTAAACAAGTCACCAGGATCTTGGATTCAAATATGAATTACAATACAATACCGTATATTAGGTATTTTCAATAAGAAATTTAGATCTCTCAACATTCATGGGAAGTTGAAGGACAGTGATGGTTTTTCTTCTTGAAGTATACCATTGGACATTCAATAAATAAATATATCCATCAACAAGCTCTCAGACAAAACAACGTTTTTTGTTGAACTTAAGTAGAGTTTCTAATTGAAGCTTCACAAATTGTATTCAGTCTATTTCAAGGAAGTTCTCATTCTTCTACGTTAGGGCCAGATCATATTCAATTTATTACAAGAACAATATTAAGCATTTCTTTTTACCAATCGAAGAGCTTCCTGCTTTGCCGACTCTAAAAACGCTCAACTGGCCCTTGTATTGTTGATAAATAACCGGCAACATTAAACTTGTTCATACAGCCAAGCCACTCTATATAGTAGATCTACAGTACTCGTATGCTACTAATTTATAAGCCTACGGTACGAATTACTAACAAGATTATCAGATATATTTACTAAAGTAAAATCCTCTATTCTTCATGTTTTCAATAAAATTGCTTATATTCTTTGTTGACCGCCAACACGAATCTCATTACGGGTACTGTAGTCTATGATAATTCGATCAAGAATTCCTCAAGTAGCCTGGACACATTTATGATGTTGGTTATTCTACTAAGATTCAGAGCTGAAATAAGCAAATATCCCCTTTCTATATTATTTTCAATATTATTATAGATGGTAGCCTACCTACCTATATCATTTAGTTTTCTTTAGTTCATGGTTAGCATACAGTATTTGAATTTGCCGGTTGATAACTTGAATTTGAATTTGCCGGTTAAGCCAACTTGATAATAGTGTTTCAAAAATTTCAAAATAAAGAGGAATAAAGAGTTAATCTACCTATGAATCTTTTTTTAAATCTGAATAGACTCATCAATGATTGATTTGAACAATTTTTCATTATAAAATATAAATATATTTCATTTGAAATTACAAGACAAATCAAGCTGACCATGTTGTCAGCATTCCAAGTTCAGCTTATCAGGTAAACATTCCAAATTCCACTTCTATGGTTAGGTAAATTGGTTTATGATGGAGGACCGAGAGTTTACTTATAAGAATGAAATTGTAACTTTCAAAACAATATTTGAAATGTGGTTTTACCTGAAAGAGCAAATGAGCGAGCAATCGACACGTAACCGATGACATCTGAACGTCAACTGACTGCAACTCTTGAAGAACGTCACAACAAGGTGGAAGGGTGAGGAGGGGGTAGGTACTGCTTGAGTTTATGAGAATTCTAACCATACCACCCACATAAAATGAACAAGCTGATTTAATATTACTCTCCCACATTCCACCAAATGTAGGACTACCTGGTGGTGAGAAGTGCCATGTAATTTCTCTTTGTATGAAATTATCATTGATTTAATTTCGATTTTCTTGTAAAAATTTGGAAACTTCACATAAGTGACGGGAGGCTCCAACAAAATTGAGACCATTATCAGAATACATACCAGAAGGAAGACCTTTTCTTGAGACAAATCTGTCGAAAGCGGCGAGGAAAGCTGCAGTTGTGAGTTCAGAAACATACTCCAAGTGTACAGCTTTAACGGTCAGACAAATGAAAAGAGCTGAGTAGCCCTTATACTGCTTAGCATTTCTGAGTGGACTGGATTTAGTGGTGAATGGACCAGCCATATCAACTCCAACATGCGTGAAGGCAGCAAACTGATTTACTCGAAATTCAGGGAGATCTGCCATAATAGGCTGACGAGGTGTCGCTCGCATACGAGTGCATTTTACACAATGATTAATGCAACTTCTTACAAGATTGCACACTGAAATGATCCAGAATTTTTGTGCTATCAACGACTGAGTGGTACGTGACCAACATGCAAATTTTCAGTATGAATTTGGTGACAAATAATTGTACTCAAATGACAACATTTTGGAAGTAACATAGGATGTTTACTACTGTACTTGAGGTTAGACTTTCCGAGTCTACCGCCCACCCTGATCAAACCATTTTCGTCAAGAAACGGTGTTAGCGAAGACAAATTCGGAGGTGGTGACTTATTCTGTGACAATAGTGAGATAACTCCATGGAAATAGAATTGTTGAGTGTCCTTCACTATGACTGATAACGAGAGATGACATTCGATGACAGAAGGTGGTGACACAATATTTTCGACCGGCTTTGCTCTATGGCTTCGAAGATTATAACCTGATTTTTGACGTTTTGTTTTACAATCATTAATAAAACGTAGACAGTAGGCGAAAATGCGAACAACTTTATGAAAATTGGAGTGTTCTTCTACACATTCAAGTATACAAGATTTCTCTCTCAACACAGTGGTGAGTTCACTTTTGTCTTCCACCAAATCAACCTTTGAAATTGGCAAACTTTCAGGAACCACATGAAAGGACGGATGTCCATTCCACCAAATTTTGTTTCCAATTATATCTGGTAATCCCGTCCTGTCCCCAAACCTATGGATTGGGGTACAGTTAAGATTTAATTCACGAAAACGTCGACAACCCCAAAAGTAAGTCTTTAATTTGCACTAACCTTGGAACTGGCGAGGAAGTGGACTGTATCTCGTGTGTAGAAGTTACTGCTGACGATATCCTGTCTTTATGCATAGGCCTATATGATATTGCACATATATCACGAAACGAAACAAGGTAATTGTGTTCAGCTCGAACGCCATGGAACAAAATGAAAAACGATGTTGACTTCTCGACAACGCTTCTTGAAGTGCTGGTTTGAAAGATAAACGGGGAGGATGAAGGAGGGGTGAGAGAGAGAGGTTATCTTGCCTCTTTGGGAGAGGGGGAAGGGGAGGAAAGCACAAACCAAATCAACCTTCAATCAAGGCTGCCGATCCTCCGTGAATCCACCATCTCCGCCCGCCTTGGAATGCCCCATTTCCAAGAACATAAACTCAAAAAAAAACTAAAATTTAAAAGTAAAAGAAAAACAAAACAACATGCACTGAACGGTAGGAAAGGAAAAACGAAGGGAAAAGGAATAGGAAAGGAAAACGGAAAACTTGGTGTGTGGGTTAAACTAATAGGGAAGTATGGGGGCAAGTTTCCTAACTGGCCTAACATACTCACCAGAGTTAGTTTTCACGTGAGCTGAGCGCACAACACCCTTAGCATCACTTATGATTTGGGTGACTCTACCTAACGGGTATGATAAGGGTGATGAATTTTCCTCTTTAATCCATACTAACTGCCCTACCTGAAGGTTTGTGTCACTCTCAAACCACTTATTCTTCTGTTGAAGAGTGTGGAGGTATTCACTCTCCCACCTCTTCCACAATCTCTGAGTGAAGCGATTAACCTTTTCCCAACGAGACAGTCTGTGCTCATTGACATCACTCATGTCAATTTCAGGAACCGCCAACAGAGGGCGATGAACAAGGACATGTCCGGGAGTCAGCGCCTCGTAGTCATCAGGAGATGAAGAGAGCGCATACAACGGTCTCGAATTGAGTATCGCCTCAATTTTCACCAACAGAGTGGAAAGCTCAACAATAGTTAGGACCGAATTTCCCACTTCACGAAACAAATGGAATTTCACATTTTTAATATTAGACTCACAGATTCCATTCATGAAAGGAGCATGTGGAATATTAAAACGAAATTGGATGCTTTTAGATGACATCGCATCACAGACGTTGGATTGATTTTCTGATGATCTGAGAAATTCAACAATTTCCTTCAATTGTCGTGCAGCACCTTTGAAATTCATCCCTTGATCACAGAATATTTCTTTAGGAAATCCACGCCTAGAACCAAAACGATGGAGAGTGTTAATAAACTCTTCGGATGAAAGACTTGTAAGCACCTCAATGTGACAAGCTTTTGTTGCCAGACAGACAAACAGTGCAAAGTATGCCTTGTACGTACGAGCTTTCGGCCGAATACTCTCTTTGACAGTGAAAGGACCAGCTAGATCGACCGCAGCCTTCAGAAAGGGAGCACTGGGAACAACACGAGAGCTGGGAAGATCACCCATGACGGGAGCAACAGGAGTTGCATTGAATAAACAGCAACGAGTACAATTGAAAATCACATTTCTGATAACACTGTGTGCTCCAACAATCCAAAAATAACACTGAATAAGAGCACGCACTATTCTTGGTCCAGCATGAAGATGAGAAATATGATAATACTCAATGAGGAGTTTAGTAAAATGACTATCTTTATGTATCAAACAAGGATGCTTGGCTTCATATCCTAAAGCACTATTTACCAATCTACCACCAACACGAATCACACCATCACAATCCAAGAATACAGACAATTTTTGGAAACTCTTATCACAAGGTTTACCCTCTTTCAATAGGTCGAGTTGACGATTGAAATGACACTTTTGAACAATTTTAACACAATAAATTTGTGCACATTTCAACTCTTGAACACTAAGTGCGCCTGATTTACGACAGACACCACTAATTGATGCTTTACAGTTATTCACGAAACGTAAAACATAAGCACAGGAACGTAACAATCTCATGTATGAGGAGAAACGTGTTATCTGAATAAAAGCAGTCTCTTCAGTGATATTCAAAACAACACCTTTATTTTGTTTCACATCAGGCAGAATTTCAGTAGCAGGGTGAGTCATAGATGACAACGGCCAACATGACAACGAATTAGAACACCACGTTGGAGCATTGAACCAATCTTGCGAATTGCACAAGTTTTGGGGAGAAACGCCTCGTGAACCAACGTCAGCAATATTGAAATCAGTAGCAATGTGATTCCAATCAGAAATATTAGTCAACTCTAATATTCTCACAACACGATTTGCAACAAACGTTTGCAACTTGTAAGGAGGTATATGCAACCAAGATAAAACAATAGTTGAATCACTGAACAGAAACGTAGATTGAAGATTGATTTTTTCCAGTGAAGGAAGGACTGAAACATACAATTGCGAAAGCAACAACACAGCTTGAAGCTCTAATCGAGGAATAGACAGAGTTTTCAACGACGCAACTCTAGTTTTAGCTTTCAACAAGAAGCATTTCACCGTAGATTCTGATGACACAATTCGTAAATATTTCTCTACTTGGATTTTGTGATGCATCAGAGGAGGGGTACGGTGCATGTATCTACCTTCACATAACATCCAATGATCGATTCATTTCCATGGATGTGGTTGATTTGGTTTGTGCTTTCCTCCCCTTCCCCCTCTCCCAAAGAGATTTAAATTTCAATTCGTTAATAGTAGAGTTACTTGTTGATACATGCACTGATATCCATGTTAAATCCAGTTACAAAGTACCTTTCCAAATCTCCTTGTTTATCTAATCAGTTACTTAGTTACAATGGCAAGCCCACAAGCCTTGCTTACTATTCGTTTGAAGAAGAAAGAAACTTTGTTTAGCCATGTTCAACAAGCTTATGACTTGTTGAAGGACATCAATGATCCTAAAATTCAATCTCAATTTTTGATAAGAAGCATATCTATTGAAATTACTGTGAAAGAATATTCTGCACTCTTAGATGAAATCAATGAGTTATCTATTCAAGTTGAACCTACTAAAGAACCTGAATATCAATCACTTACCGTTATTGATAATTTATCCTGTGCAATAATAAATGCTCGTGATAAATTGAATCAAATTAAAAATGAGAAACCGAAGGAGAAAAGTGAAACCTCACCTTCAACCTCTCATTCTCCCCGTTTGAACATGATATTACCTCCAACTGAAATAAAACCGTTTGATGGCTCTGATATTTCAGACTGGCCTAGATTCAAAAATATCTTTTCATCATTGATTGTGGATGATAAATATTATTCTCCTGTTCATAAATCTCATATTTTACATAATTTGTTGAAAGGCGAAGCAGCCAGAGTAGTAAAATCTTTTCAGATAAGTAGTGATTTTGATTTGGCATGGAAAACTCTATGCAAGAGTTATGAAAGTGATAGGGTGCTAGCTAACTACTACGTAAATGAGATTTTGAAAACTAGTTCAATCCCATTTAAACCTTCGTTACAATCGCTTCAAGATTTTCTTGTTAAAGTAGGTGATAGTATTACCACTCTGAAATCGTTGAAAGTTCCTGATTTGGCTGATTATATCTTGTACTCATTTACATAGTCTTTAATTTGCACTAACCTTGGAACTGGCGAGGAAGTGGACTGTATCTCGTGTATAGAAGCTACTGCTGACGATATCCTGTCTTTATGCGTAGGCCTATATGATATTGCATATATATCATGAAACAAAACGAGGTAATTGCGTTCAGCTCAAATGCCACGGAACGAAACGAAAAACGATGTTGACTTCTCGACAATGCTTCTTGAAGTGCTGGTTTGAAAGATAAACGGGGAGGATGAAGGAGGGGTGAGGGAGAGAGGTTATCTTGCCTCTTTGTGAGAGGGGGAAGGGGAGGAAAGCACAAACCAAATCAACCTGCAATCAAGGCTGCCGATCCTCCGTGAATCCACCAATATCCTTTGAGGCAAGTCCTCTAGAGGCCAAACCTGCTGGGTTATGATCTGTTGTGACATGTGGCCTATTTTCTGGTGAAGATAAGTCAAGTATTTGTATAACTCGATTACTTACTAAAATTTCGAGTTTATGGGCAGGAGTTTTCAACCAAGTCAATAATAGTTTTGCATCAGTGTACAAATATAAACGAGAGATGCACTTTCCAAAAGCAGATAATACAGTTTTATGTAATTTTGCAAGAAGCAGAGCCCCACATAGTTCTAGTCTAGGAATGGTGTTCACTTTGACAGGAGATATCCTTGTTTTTGCCATTACCACATCCATGGAAATGAATCAATCATTGGATGTTATGTGAAGGTAGATACATGCACCGTACTCCTCCTCTGATGCATCACAAAATCCAAGTAGAGAAATATTTACGAAGGTAGTGGTATCAATGTGGCAAGGCACTTGAACATTTGTAAGGAGTAACATTGAATCAGAGATACTGTTCCATTGACGAAGCAAATAATCATTTAATGGGTCATCCCAACTTAAATTGGCCAACCAAATCAATTTTAAAAAATACTTGAATGTAACTATAATGGGAGCAAGTAATCCTAGTGGATCAAACAATTTCGCAATATAAGACAATATTGAATGTTTAGTTGGTTTTTCACTAAACAGAGTCACCACATATCAGAAATTGTCAGAGGACGGACTCCAATGGAAGCCAAGCACCTTGATATTCTGTGTTAAGTCGGAAAATGCTAATGGGTTTTCCAAGAATTCATCTGGGAAATCATCAATTACTTCTGATATGTTGGATGCCCACTTTCTCAACTGCATTTCTCCCTTTCCCATCAGATCATTCAATTGAGAAATCAATAGTTTGGCTTCTGGTATGTTAGGTGCACCAGTTACTATGTCATCTACATACATGTATTGTCTTAAGGAATGAACAGCAAGTGGAAATTCTGATTCATAGTCATTTGCTAATTGAAGCACGGTGCGTTGTGCAAGGAAGCTAGAGGAGGTCATACCGTACATCACACAGTTGAGTTGAAATTCAGTCAAATCTTCTTCAGCTGAAGGACGGTAGAAGATAATTATGTTGGTATTGACTGATGGAAATCATCCGGTACATCATTTTAATATCAGTTGTAATAGCAACTTTATGCATTCTGAAGCTCAACAGAATTTGAGACAATTCATTTTGAATGTTAGGACCGACATGTAGTACTTCATTCAGTACTGATCCATTATTACATTATGCCGAAGCATTGAATACAACTCTTAGTTTAGTTGTAGAGCTGTCTTCTTTTAAAACACAGTGATGAGGATGTTAGATTTCATCTGCCATCCATTCTTCACTTATCAGCTTTTTCGTAGTAGTCGTGCTGGCAGTGTTTGAATCTTGGCACACTTCTGCTGCCAACTTTATTTTGATCAGCTGACTCGTTGTTTGTTCTTGTTTTTCATCATTATTTCTTAATTATATCTTCAGAATACATTGCATATTTTTTAAAGGTTTTCATCAATTATCCTAATTAGGTTGTTTCCAGGTCTAAACTTTTATGGCTTATTTTTTGGTTTTGCATTGTACAATACTGCTTTACCCCCTGCTTTGTCTCTCATGAACTTGTTTTTTTTTGTTCGTTTTTTGCTCCAACTCACTTTGTCCAGGGATTATGTAGCTCTGCATTCTTCAAGTTTTTAAACCGTCTTTTGCACTCAATTTCAATCTTCAGATCACTTTTCAAATGTTATGAAGTGTCTACAATCAAGTCAACAATCAATCTTGAGTTTTAAACTTCAAAGTCTTGAATTTTCATAACTTTCAATTCAGTGCATCACAACTATGTGTTTCATGTCTACTCAAGTGTTTTTCCAAGTTACTTTGGACTCAGGTTTCAATGAATTTCAATCAAATTGCATCTCTCAAATATTCGTTCTGCGATTCTAACTCACTTTTTACAAATTTGAGTTGTGCTCCAAGTTATTCACATAAGATAGTCTCGCTGTTGCATCACGTTGCACTGTCACTTTACTGCATCATAGCTGTTAACCACTAATAGCCACATTGTTGCCGTTTTTCTTCCCTTGGAATGACTTCATCATTTTGGATCCTCACTTAACTCCATGTTTCTCTTGATTCATGAGAACATTTGCTCTTCCGGTAGTCCTGCCTCTGTTGCAGTTTCCTGTCGACATGTCCTGGCCTGGGCATGTCCTATCTCTTGGCACTTTGAAGCTGCTAACCTTACATTGAGCTAAGTATTTTATATTAAATTTACCTTTTCTTTTACATATACGTATTATCTACTGTTTTTGATTTTCAAAATAGTTTACCTAAAAATCAGATTTTATTGACCATTTATTCATAGGCCATTTACATTGTGTCATTTTGAAATTTAGCAACTTTTTTCCCATTGCCATTCACTGGTTCAAACCTGCATTATAATGTATTTTATACACCAAATTTTTGTGAATACTTTCAATTATCTTTCATTCTAGTCAAAGCTATTACAATTCGACTTTTGATTACAATTATCAGCTTCAATTATTTTGGTTCTTAGTTCCATTCCCTTGTTTGGATTTGTAAGAATCTTTTTTTACAATTATCAGCTTCAATTATTGTGGTTCTTAGTTCCATTCCCTTGTTTGGATTTGTAAGAATTTTTTTCATGAATGTTTTAACATTTGGCAATTTCAAGCCTTTTTTACAAACTCTATTTAATCAATTCAATTATAACAGCCTCAATCAATTTGTTCTTAAGTCTATTCTCCAATCTGGACTCACAAGAGTCTCTGTAACATAACATATTATCTTTAGTATCTCAGTATTCAAATATTACATCTTATTCAATTTTGAAGATTAATTCAAGTTTTACAATTAGATTTGATTCAATTTTATTTTCATTAACTGCACTTTAAGTCATAACTGCATTACAAGTCACTTTTAAGATTGTATTATCAGTATTGTATTTCACGTTAAAATTGCATTCCAGTAACATCATTTATATCAAATTTTATTAGAAGGTTTTCACACTAAATCTTTTTAATATTTTCTAATACTATAGTTCTCATCTATTTTATTTGAAATTTTGCTTATTTCTAACTACAACTCAAAAGTATTAAGAAACTTCAGCATCACATTGATCGGTGATTGCTCACATTTAAAAAACATCACATTTTTAAGTGTAGATATTAATTTTTTGGAATTTCATGAATTGAATCATTATTATTGTCAATCATTCTTGACTCAGTATATGTTTACTTGCACTTCTAGAACTTTTATATGTTCAAGTTTTATCTTGCACCAATCTTTGATTTATCAAAATATATTCATGTATGATTATAAACCTATTGTTCTCATTTTTTCAAGAAAATTAATGCACTGAGGATGTGAGGATGCCATGGCTGAACTTGTAAATATAATAACAAATAACTATAAGTCAAATAAAAAAAACTTTGGCTGTATTCCTGGACCTGGCTAAGGCGTATGACACCATCCCTCATTCAAACCTGCTTAAGAAACTTGAAGGAAATGGCTTTCATGGTCCAGTATTAAGACTATTCGCTAGTTATTTGGAAAACAGAACACAAGTGATTAATTTGAATTGAAGGGAGAGTAAAATAGCTTTGTCAGGATTTGGCCTACCCTCAAGGAACAGTATTATCCCCGATTCTATTTCTAGCTTACATAGACGATTTATTGAGTCTTCCTATTCAGGGGTGTCGGATATTGTCTTATGCGGATGACACTGTATTAGCTTTTACTGGATCCTCGTGGAACAGTGTTATATCTCTTGCTAACAGTGAACTTTGCAGGGTGAGGTCTTGACTTGTAAAGAATGTTTTGACATTGAATTATAAAAAAAGTGTTTATATGACATTTTCTCCGAACTCGAGTACACAGCCAACTGACAAAATAGATAATGTAAATGCAGTTAGAGTAAATAATAGTTATTTGTGCAACTAGTGCGCAAAGTGACAGTTTGCTGCACCAAAAGAAACGTTTATGCCCGAGCCGTAGGCGAGGGCAGAATGGCTTCTTGAGTGCAGCAGACGAACTTTGCTCACGTATTTCACATTAAACTTTTCCTACAGTTACCATTGAATATGAGAAGTGGTTGATTAAATGATTATGGGTAAAATGATGGCTGAAATCCATCAAATGTTTGTGTGTGTGTGATGCTGTTATTAATAACAACCTTAATCCATTTAAAAACTAATAATCTAATTGAAGTTGCAAATTCTCAGCCAAAGTTCTCATTTTTATTCATTCAAGATTCAGAAAAAATACAGATCAAACAAAAAATTCACATTCAAAATACATGCCTACAGCTTGTTGGCTGAACCGAGCTGCAAAATGGCTGAACACAACAAGATGGCTGAACCGACAAGTGTGCGACCTAGCGGGGGGGGGGAAGAATCGTACCTAAGTTTGTTTCATCCAGCTAAAAATTACTGAAACACGATTCAGAAATTTAGACTTTTGCTCAAATTACCGAGAAAAATGCTCGATGTAAACTGAGAAATATTTATAAAAATAACATAGACAACAGAGAATATTTATTGTGGTATTGTTATGTTTTTTATTATTCCCATTTATATGAATATCGAATGGTAATCATTTAACCTCAAAATTCGAATTTTATAATGTATATTTGCTACTTTTCTCATTTCTTGCAGTTGAAATAATAATTATCAATAGAAAAGAACTATTATTTATTATTAAATGATGAGAATTCGTAAATAATGATTATTTAATTATGACTTAGATGAACATTATTCTTGTTTTGGATTTCTAGATTAGGATTTTATCATAAATGTAGGGTAGCCATTGAAATGATTCTTATCTAAATCTAACCACAGTCATTGTTACCAACTTAATTTTTGTTCTTGTGCACTAATCCTCCATATAACCCACCAACTATTTTGTGTTGCCATGTTGCAAATCTGGAGTGCAGAAAAATTTTTTCCCGCACTAGAGCGGAAAAGTGAATCTTTGCGTTCTGTAATCAGTGCAGGAATCGTCACTTTTCAAGGTAACTGTAGGAAAAAGGAATTGCTTAAATGACCCCAACAATGATGATATGAGTTGTTCATGTCCTGTGTTAGAGAGGGTAACTGAAACAAAGTATTTAGGTGTCACTTTGGACCCAAATCTAAGATGGAATAAGCATATAGATAAGATGTGTAGCAGGATGAAATTCATGATTCATAAATTCTATAAATTGAGCTTACTAAAAGAGAAATCTTTAAGTAAAATGGTCTATCTTGCATATGCCCAATCAGTTTTTCAGTATGGAATTAGGGTCTGGGGTGGTGCTTTTAATGCTCATTTCAATAAATTAAATATTATTCAAAAGAGTATCCTCAAGGCAGCACTAGGAGTGCATAGAAGGTACCCTAGCCAGCAACTTTTTATGGAGTTCGGAGTTCTGCCAGTTAGGCACCTGTATATCAGAAATCTTGTTAAATATATCAGCAACCATATACATCTTTTTACACCTCATTCAACTAATTATAGTTTTAGATCAGTAAATAGATGCTTTGTTCCTCGAACTGATCTAACTATATGCAGAAGACAATTCAACTATACAACAAAAAAGCTTATTAATTTTATGCCAGAACATTTCATTGCAAGAAAACCTACAAAAGCACTTAAATTAAAAATTGAAAGCTGGATAAAGACAGAAGATATCATACCTAAAATATTTTAATTTGATGTACATATACTGTCTTCCTCAGTTCCTCTGAATTTATTATTAGTAGGGCTATACTCCCAGATTAATTTTCTCTCTCTGAGTTTAAGTTTTATTTTTTGTGTCATGTGAAGACTATTGTATTGTATTGTTTTTCAAATTCTCTCTTTGCTTACAAAAGGAATTGCATATATGCTACAAATGAATTACATTATT
>NW_024090287.1:0-54192 GCF_014356525.2 Nilaparvata lugens
GCGGTGCAATCCATTAAGAAGGCACTGGAATTATACCCGAATTTTCTTAACCATTATGTTGGTGTGATCTGCTATCGCTATATGAAGGTCAGTAGGATTCATTCTATAATAATTCATTTATTTATTCAATCATACTACAGGCTTAAGCCCGAAACAGATGTCGTCCAAATATCACTGCCAAAACATTGAATGACGTCCTCCAGATTTACTACACTCCAAAAATAAATGAAAACAAATAATATTAATAACAACTTACTACTAACAAGATTTCAATGTATGACTAAATCTATATAGATGACTGACTTTATAATTCCATGGTCCTGGGTTCGAACACAGGCCCATCCAAAATATTTTTTTCCTGTTCAAGATGGGCACGTTAAGCCGTCGGTTCCAGCTGCCTAAAACAGTCGATAGGTCATGCTAGATGCCATTGAATTAATGAGATTACCCGAAAACTCACAGCCGGCCAGGTCACTCAATATTCATTACAGTATATTTTCAATTCAAATTGTCAGCTTTTCTCTTGAATACACATCGATGCTTCCCACTCAAACCAGGCTGCCAGTTCCAAGTAAATTTATTCTAGTCTTCTCCATTCGATACCACATCACTTTCACAAAAATCTGGTGTCGTACACTCACACAACTTTCCTTGCTTATTGATCTATAAGCCTCATTCTTAAACGAGGATAATAATTATTTCGGGGAATAACATTATGCCGATTGGCGGCTAAATAATTAAAACTACGATTATACTATTGTTATTGTGTTCAGAGTACATTTTCCTTTGTTTGAATTGAGGAGTTTGGTGCAAAAAAAGACCTCAGACACAAAATATAGTTTCGAGAAAATCGCATGTAAAGATTTACTCATACTTTTTCTTGAAATTATCATGCTTAATCACTATAAGTCTTTATATTAATGGAAAATTCAATATTTTCTCTTTATTCTGCTATTGAGATAATGAATAAATAGTTTCATATCACTCTGATATTTCTCATAGAAAATAGGTCCACTGAGGTCTTTTTTGTATCAATCAACAGTTTCAAGGTAAGAAGTCATTTCTCTTGAATATATTCAATGTGTTTATTGATTTACTATAGAATAAAAACATAATCAATAAAATATTGATATACATCAATGAGAAATATTTCATATATAATGAAATATTATATAACATAATCAAAAAATATTTGTTAGGAAATTGTTTTAATATTGTCAGATAAGATTAAAAAAAAGCTATAGGTATAAGCAAAAGTTGTTCTTAATAAAAAGTTTAGTTGACAAAAAAGATACTCATTTTACACAGTAGCCTACTTTGGTCATTATTGTTGTCTTCAATAGATAATATTTCACACAGTACCTACTTCAGTTGTTATTGTTCTCTTCATAGAAAATATGTCTTCAAACGATTGTATCTCTTCTGGCTGCAAAAAAGTGTACAAACTTTGAACGTCTTTGATTTTTTGTGGACTCACTTGAACTTTCTCAGCCGGAGGTAGGTTGTCCAAAAGTCCATCAGAAAAACAACAGGGTTTGATCAGGTATGAGAATGGAGTGTACAATCCATTATATGACGTTGCTGCCAGTATATTGCCTTGTGATGCCAGTACTTTTGTATTTTGAATAAAATTCCTCTGGATGCAGGCTTCTTTGAAAAATATGGTTGGAGAGAGTTCCACTGCTTCATGATGCCACGGCCGTGGATGACTTCAGCACTCTTGCAGATGCTTTCATCATACTTTTTTTGTGTAGTAATACGTTCTTCACGTTTTATTTCATTTGCATAGATGCCAAAATTCCTGTCACACTGATTGTAGGAGTGTCCTCTCACTGGAAAAATCTGTGTCACTTTTATCTTGAATGTGTATGCAAAATATGAGCAGAACG
Organism: Nilaparvata lugens; assembly: GCF_014356525.2. Taxonomy (NCBI): domain Eukaryota; kingdom Metazoa; phylum Arthropoda; class Insecta; order Hemiptera; family Delphacidae; genus Nilaparvata; species Nilaparvata lugens. The sequence goes on from NW_024090287.1 coordinate 1,890, forward strand.
AAGATATCATGGAATTTTTATTTTGTCCTCCAGCATTGTCAGAAAAAGATAAACTTTTTTGAATCGATGCTTTTTTCAGTTTTTCTTGAAGACAATGCTAGATGAATGAGGCCACACTGTCAGCATTTTTCTTGGCTTCACTCTCCAAAAAACAGTACATAAAATTCCCATTGTCATTGTGAGAGTAGATATTGAAAATATAATACCACAGTAGTCTCTTGTAGAACTGATTATTCACATTCAACTTTGGGAGGGGCAGATTCTGTGTATAATCAAATTCAAGAACTAAACATGTTGTAGAATCCTTACTCATTTCAATCAGCTTATTCTCGAGGGTCTTCTAGGCTTCAAACTTTCTTAGGTGAACGTCAAGCATTATTTTGGTTTGAACATCATTTGGGTCATTTTTTATCTTTATTTTCGATTTCTCACAAAAGTCACAGACATCAGATCTGGGTTTTCTTATTGAGTAGGGCGAATGTGTGCGAAAAAATTTGAAGTAGGTGTTATACTTCATGTTTTTGAGAACTGAATGGGTTTTTTCATGGTAATATTCCTTGAAAAGTTCATAGAGGCGGACGATGGTGAGGTTAGGATTTTCGAAGTAGAGTTGGCTGCTTTTGTTGGCTGAGTAGTGAGATTTGCTATGGGGGATTGTTGACCAATGCTTCTTCACCAGGTCCCATACATCATCATATATCTTTGTAGGTCGATTATCGTGCTTTCCTCTTGTTTCAGCAAAACTGATGGATCCTGATTTTATTCGGTTTTGAATGGTACGAATTCTTCTTGGTGTTTTTATTTGAAATAACTGTAGAAGTAATTTCCTGCAATTTAGTTCACCATTGACTTTCAAATTATACTCCCACAATGTATCTACATGCCTTGTTGCAGCACCTTCATTTGTGAGCACGCATGATGAAAGAAAAAGATCTTGAGAGCTTTTGTCCTCTAAAGAATAAAACTCCTCAAATAGCTCCTGTTGATCCTGTCGACTGATGTTATCTGAACATTTTTTTGGGCAGCATCTTTCCACTTTTTCGAGAACTTTCTCTTCAACTCTTTCATTATTATTATTCACATATGCCTTACCTTGAACACGTCTTCTTTTCTGGGCATTTCTTTTCCAATTCTGCTCTGCTCTTATCCTCTTACGTCCAAGATTCCTTTTCTTCTCTCCCACATGATTTTCTTCTAGTTGATCTTCACTGGAGCTCATATTGAAAAATCTTTTCAATAACTATTGGTGCTGTAGTGTATTCTTTTAATATAAAAACTTTGATGTTAAACTATGAATATCAAATACTATTAAACTATTATGATTGATTGAAACATAACATAATCGAGAACATAACCAAGCAAACAGAACCGGTAGATTCAAAGAAAACCGGGACCTTGAAACGTATAGACATTTAGAAATTGGGGTACCTTAATTTTTTCGGAAAGTAATACTTTCCTTACCTATGGTAATAGGGCAAGGAAAGTAAAAATGCATGCATTTACTATATTATTTTCCCAATGCTGGGTTTACATTAGTTCTATACGCACTAATGTTCTGGCAACTAGAGAAATCACCATTGAATTCAAAAGTGTTTGAGACACATGCATTGTTCAACTATTATGGAGTACCAACAGGTAGCGCCAAGCGCGGAGGTTGCTTGGACTCCACCCCGACCCCTCTACAATCATAAAAGGCGATTGGGCAGGCGAAGCTAACCCACCTCACTGGGGGTAACCTATACCTCGAGCATAAAATATTATCTCTTCATTCTGTATTAATTAAGAATTGATTGGAATTTTTAAAACAATTTATGTTGAAAAGTAGTTCAGTGGTATAGACATTGCAAGATGAGAAGGCAATCTGCCCAGTGTGCTAAAATTGCGTCGGTACCAACATCCAATAGGAAAAATTTGTTTAAAGAATCAACTATTTAGTCTCTCTTGCTAAGAACTGGAAGTGTTTTTACAGTTATGTTCGTGTTATAATTCTATAAAGAAAGTTGTCTTTATAAGCAAACCATGGTAAGCCAGTCTTTATAAATTGAAAATGCTCCTTTGTCTAAATACATTCTGATTTATTATAATTTTTAACATCCCACAGGAGCTGTACGAGAAAACTGCTAGTAACGCGGAAATAATACAAGCGATAAAGAACTGGCTGCGCACTGCGCCACAGCGAGCAAATTCGAAAATGTGAGTATTATTGATCACATCTCTGAAATATCTGTTAATTCATATCCCAGTTGATGGAACAGATGTTGGCAGTTGAACGCATATATTATAATATAATAGGCAACAAAACGTTTCCCCTTGTCTCCAACCGTTGCGCGGTGTCACTTTGACATGAGCAGACAAGAAGCGACGAGGCAAGATTGTAGAATGAAGCGACAAATAGAAGCAAGACAGCCTTTTCTCAGTAGCATGGAGTATACTGAGAAATTATTTTTATTGCTATTTTAATCAATCATTTAGTTCAAATCTTTCTAATATTGTTTAATATATTTAACAGTAGTTATGTATGTTTACTACATTCTAATAACATAGTTTCACCTCCCAAAACTGAAGTACAATCATTATTATAATTAATACGGTTCATATTTAATATTAATATGGTTCAATATTAATATAGTTCATGATTATTGGTGGATTCACGGATTCATCGGCAGCCTTGATTGTGGGCTGATTAGTTTGCGCTTTCCTCCCCTTCCCCCTCTCCCAAAGAGGCAAGATAACCTCTCTCCCTCACCCCACCTTCATCCTTCCCGTTTATCTTTCCACATGGTCCGACCAGGCGCCGGATATGTTCTATTTCCAAGAGATTTATTTTTCAATTTAAATTTCAATTCGTTAATAAGAGAGTTAGATCTTATCAATTATCTGCATCTGATGTGCCGTCTGTTAATGAACAAAAATCTATCGAAAAGCCGAAAAATAAGTCTTTTCAGAAAAAGGTTGTCTTATCTACTCAGGCTAATAACAGCGTTCGAAATATAAGCAGCTCAGTTACTTGTGAATTGAATGATAGTGCTAAAACAAAATGCTCATTTTGCAACTCAACGAATCATTCGTTATTCAAATGTCCTGCTTTCTTGAAAAGAGATCCAAAAGCTAGGAATGAATTTATTAAATCATTGAGAGTCTGTTTCAATTGTTTCTCCAAATTTCACGCTGTAAACCAATGCAAGTCTAAATCGTTGTGTTATTGTGGTCGTATGCATAATAAATTACTTCATTATCCTCGTAGTAGTGATAATAGCCGTTCGAATTCTCCTGTTCGTTATCAGAAGTCTACTGATAACATCTCTAAAATTGCTTTGAAATCGAAATCCGTTGATTCGATCACTCAAACTGACAGCACTATGAATGTTGTTGAGAATTCAAATTCTTCTAAGCATTGTGGTATCACTGATAATGTTATTGATAAGTCATCAATTGTTAGTTTAATTCCTAAAACGAGTGTTGTTCTAGGTACTGCTCAAGCAGTTATTAAAAATTCATCTGGTTCGTTTATTGGTGTTCGTTTAATGATTGATTCTGGTAGTACTGTTAATTTCATCACAAAAGATCTTGTTATGAAACTTGGTTTATCTGTTCATGATTGTCAACAAAATTTCTCTGGTTTGAATTCCTCGAGTGTAGGGAATTCTTCTGGTGTTGTGAAATGTTTGTTGAAACCTAAGGGCTCAAATCACCCTCGTCTAGAAGCTGAGGCTTACGTGATTGATAAAATAGTTGGTTCATTGCCCCCTATTTATCTCAGTTCGAAAGTGCAAAATGAGTTGAAAAAATTCAACCTTGCTGATCCTGTGTTCTATGAACAACGTTCCGTTGATCTTCTATTGGGATGTCAGTTATTCAACAAAATATTACGTCATCATAGTCAAGTCTCATCTAGTGAAGAGTGTTCGTTTTGCGTGATTCCTACCGTGTTTGGTGACATTATTTTGGGTGAATTTCCAAATCATTCCAGTCTTCTTAATGAGTCATTGACTCCATTAATGACGTGTCCCACCTCTGAGAACTCGTTGAATAATTTGGTTCATAAGTTTTGGGAAAGTGAAGAAATTCCTAATCATAAATTTCCTAGTCCCAATGATGAGTTTTGTGAGAAACATTTTGCTGAAACTCACACGCGTGATACTGAAGGAAGATATGTTGTTCGTCTCCCTTTCAAAGTTGACACTAATCAACTCAAGTTTCATGAATCTCATGATGTTTCTTTAAATCGTTTTCTGTCGTTGGAGCGTCGTATGCTGCGTGATGCTCGTTTGAAATCTGATTGCGTATCATTTATGGAAGAGTATCTTCTTTTGGATCATATGGAAGTTGCTAAAAAACCAGGTAAATATTTTATTCCTTATTTTTGTGTATTCAATCCGTCATCACCCACAACAAAGGTTCGTGTTGTATTTGATGGGTCTGCTAAAAAGAGTCACATTTCGTTGAATCAAGTTCTTCATTCAGGTCCAAAATTGTTAAATGACATATGTGATGTGTTAACTAGATTCAGACTTCACTCATTCGTATTCACGTGTGATGTTACGAAAATGTATCGTGCTATCCTCGTTGATGAAGAAGATCGTTCCTTCCTTCACATATTGTTTCGTAAAGATCCTTCCGATGATATTGTCGTTTATGAGCTCAAAACAATCACATATGGTTTGAAACCGTCTGGTTTTCTTGCTCAACGTGCTCTCATTCAATTGGCGAAAGATGAAGGAGATAAATTTCCGTTGGCAGCAGCAGCTATTCGTGATGATATATATCACGACGATTTTCTCACAGGTGCTAATTCGTTGGAAGAAATCTGTGAAATAAAATCACAACTTTGTAATCTTCTAAACTGTGCTCATATCAAGTTGAATAAATGGAGCAGTAATTCTCCTGAGTTCTTGGATTTGATTCGTTCTGAAAACACTCAAGTACCACTTCATATCAGTGATGAGCCTAATTCAAATGTGAAAGTTCTTGGCGTAATGTGGAACCCAACTACTGATTGTTTTCATATTAAAGTCTCCGTTCCAGAGTTTCAAAAGAAAAACTCTAAGCGCACTGTTCTGTCCGTTATCGCGCGTCTGTATGACCCTCTCGGTTTTATAGCTCCAGTAATATTCAAAATGAAATGTTTTTTACAAGAGCTGTGGAAGTTGGACATCGATTGGGATACGCCGATTCCTGTTGAATACAACGAATGCTGGAACGAGCTGATGAGAGAGCTTCCTGCTCTAAGTTCAATTTCAATTCCTCGATGCGTTTATGGCGATGCTTTTTCTTGTCAAATACTTGGGTTTTCCGACGCATCGCAGAAAGGAATCTGTGCTTGTATCTTCTTGAGAGTTGTGTCGTCAGAATCTACGGTGAAATGCTTCTTGTTGAAAGCTAAAACTAAAGTTGCGTCGTTGAAAACTCTGTCTATTCCTCGATTAGAGCTTCAAGCTGCGTTGTTGCTTTCGCGATTGTATGTTTCAGTCCTTCCTTCACTGGAAAAAATCAATCTTCAATCTACGTTTCTGTTCAGTGATTCAACTATTGTTTTATCTTGGTTGCATATACCTCCTTACAAGTTGCAAACGTTTGTTGCAAATCGTGTTGTGAGAATATTAGAGTTGACTAATATTTCTGATTGGAATCACATTGCTACTGATTTCAATATTGCCGACGTTGGTTCACGAGGCGTTTCTCCCCAAAATTTGTGCAATTCGCAAGATTGGTTCAATGCTCCAACGTGGTGTTCTAATTCGTTGTCATGTTGGCCGTTGTCATCTATGACTTACCCTGCTACTGAAATTCTGCCTGATGTGAAACAAAATAAAGGTGTTGTTTTGAATATCACTGAAGAGACTGCTGTTATTCAGATAACACGTTTCTCCTCATACATGAGATTGTTACGTTCCTGTGCTTATGTTTTACGTTTCGTGAATAACTGTAAAGCATCAATTAGTGGTGTTTGTCATAAATCAGGCGCACTTAGTGTTCAAGAGTTGAAATGTGCACAAATTTATTGTGTTAAAATTGTTCAAAAGTGTCATTTCAATCGTGAACTCGACCTATTGAAAGAGGGTAAACCTTGTGATAAGAGTTTCCAAAAATTGTCTGTATTCTTGGATTGTGATGGTGTGATTCGTGTTGGTGGCAGATTGGTAAATAGTGCTTTAGGATATGAAGCCAAGCATCCTTGTTTGATACATAAAGATAGTCATTTTACTAAACTCCTCATTGAGTATTATCATATTTCTCATCTTCATGCTGGACCAAGAATAGTGCGTGCTCTTATTCAGCGTTATTTTTGGATTGTTGGAGCACACAGTGTTATCAGAAATGTGATTTTCAATTGTACTCGTTGCCGTTTATTCAATGCAACTCCTGTTGCTCCCGTCATGGGTGATCTTCCCAGCTCTCGTGTTGTTCCCAGTGCTCCCTTTCTGAAGGCTGCGGTCGATCTAGCTGGTCCTTTCACTGTCAAAGAGAGTATTCGGCCCAAAGCTCGTACGTACAAGGCATACTTTGCACTGTTTGTCTGTCTGGCAACAAAAGCTTGTCACATTGAGGTGCTTACAAGTCTTTCATCCGAAGAGTTTATTAACACTCTCCATCGTTTTGTTTCTAGGCGTGGATTGCCTAAAGAAATATTCTGTGATCAAGGGACGAACTTCAAAGGTGCTGCGCGACAATTGAAGGAAATTGTTGAATTTCTCAGATCATCAGAAAATCAATCCAACGTCTGTGATGCGATGTCATCTAAAAGCATCCAATTTCGTTTTAATATTCCACATGCTCCTTTCATGAATGGAATCTGTGAGTCCAATATTAAAAATGTGAAATTCCATTTGTTTCGTGAAGTGGGAAATTCGGTCCTAACTATTGTTGAGCTTTCCACTCTGTTGGTGAAAATTGAGGCGATACTCAATTCGAGACCGTTGTATGCGCTCTCTTCATCTCCTGATGACTACGAGGCGCTGACTCCCGGACATTTCCTTGTTCATCGCCCTCTGTTGGCGGTTCCTGAAATTGACGTGAGTGATGTCAACGAGTACAGACTGTCTCGTTGGGAAAAGGTTAATCGCTTCACTCAGAGATTGTGGAAGAGGTGGGAGAGTGAATACCTCCACACTCTTCAACAGAAGAATAAGTGGTTTGAGAGTGACACAAACCTTCAGGTAGGGCAGTTAGTATGGATTAAAGAGGACAATTCATCACCCTTATCATACCCGTTAGGTAGAGTCACCCAAATCATAAGTGATGCTAAGGGTGTTGTGCGCTCAGCTCACGTGAAAACTAACTCTGGTGAGTATGTTAGGCCAGTTAGGAAACTTGCCCCCATACTTCCCTATTAGTTTAACCCACACCCCTAGTTTTCCGTTTTCCTTTCCTATTCCTTTTCCCTTCGTTTTTCCTTTCCTACCGTTCAGTGCATGTTGTTTTGTTTTTCTTTTACTTTTAAATTTTAGTTTTTTTTGAGTTTATGTTCTTGGAAATGGGGCATTCCAAGGCGGGCGGAGATGGTGGATTCACGGAGGCTCGGCAGCCTTGATTGTGGGCTGATTAGTTTGCGCTTTCCTCCCCTTCCCCCTCTCCCAAAGAGGCAAGATAACCTCTCTCCCTCACCCCTCCTTCATCCTTCCCGTTTATCTTTCCACCCAGCACTTCAAGAATAGTGCTCGAGAAGTAAGCATCTTTTTCGTTCCGTGTCTCCCATTCCGTGGCGTTCGAGCTTGAACGCAATTAATTACCTCGTTTCGTTTCGTGATATACAGTATGTGCAATATCATATAGGCCTACGCATAAAGTCAGGATATCGTCAGCAGTAACTTCTACACACGAGATACAGTCCACTTCCTCGCCAGTTCCAAGGTTAGTGCAAATTAAAGACTTACTTTTGGGGTTGTCGACGTTTTCGTGAATTAAATCTTAACTGTACTCCAATCCATAGGTTTGGAGACAGGACGGGATTACCAACCATAGAGAAAACATAGCATAAGAAGATATCCCATGATGTTGTGTATCAAGTTGGGATGTTACTGTATTATGTGTGGTGATACCGTACAGAAAATAATATAGCTTAAGAAAATATCCCATGGTGTTGTGTATCAATTGGGATGATACTGTATCATTCATGGTGATACCATAGAGAAAATATAGCATAAGAAAATATCCCATGGTGTTGTGTATCAATTTGGGATGATACTGTATCATTCATGGTGATACCATAGAGAAAAGATAGCATAAGAAGATATCCCATGGTGTTGTGTATCAATTTGGGATGATACTGTATCATTCATGGTGATACCATAGAGAAAAGATAGCATAAGAAGATATCCCATGGTGTTGATTTTGTTAATACTGTATCATTCAGGGTGATACAGTATCATTTTGTGGTGATACTGTATCTTTAATGGTGATACCATACAGAAAAGATAGCATAAGAAGATATCCCATGGTATAGGTCGTTTATGTTCCAAATTGCATGCCGATTTCTTGTTTGCTCAAGCCGATTACTGTCGACTACTGTCTATGTTTTAATTCGTATTTTCTTTTGTCTGTATGTATGTAACGCATTTGTATGTATGTAAACGCGTTGTTAGAATTCTATGAGATTTGGCAGGAATATTCTTCCTTTTTAACTGCGCGTCGATGTATACACAAGACTTTTGAAATTTTTCATTTTGAGGATAATATAAAAGGAAAAGTAATCTTCTCCATACTACGATATCACTATATATATCATCTACTCTGAAGATAGGATTAATCAGCTTATAGAATTATTCATAATCAATCAGCTGACAAGTGGATTATTCATTGCATCCATTACACAGATGTCTGGAGAAGCCGGTCAACAAGTGACACCAGATACTTGTGGATGAGAAAACTGCGTGAGGTCTACTGTTCACAGAACTACTAGTATTACTATTTTGGCCGGGTGAGAGTGTAAGAACGGCACAATATGAGAGACTAGTAGCGTCACATAGCTCCACGAAAAAAACTACCAGGACTCTCGGCTTGAGTTAACAATGGCATTTGACGCCCTATACTTTGAGATATCTTTCTAACGCTCTAATGCTATCTTTCCTCTATGGCTCCATTCCATTCTTTATTAACGAGCGTAGCCTCGACTATAGTGAGGTCCACGTTATTATGGCAGTATTTGATTAACATTGTTGTTGCTATCCTTGTCTATCATTCGACAAAGCAGATAGCGCTATTCTTCACCACCTCCGCAAAGTTTCAAGATCGTTTTTTAATAATGTAAAAATATAATCAATCAGCAAAATATTCAATCTGTTTTATTTTATTATTGAAAAAAATATTTTCTTGGCAAATAAAATATAATTGATTATTTTGAACACGAACAGTTAAAAAATTACAACAGATATACCAGTATCAGCTATCTATCCTCTATGGAAGGCAGTGGAATTGCAGAGAATCGGCAACGCTGTACTCCTATCTTTCTTCATCGCCATTATAACGTGGACCTCACTATAGACCGTTTGTGGGTTTGTTTGACGATGACTTTCGATTGCTTTTATCAATGAACTTTAAATTCCCAACACATATTCTTTGAGCTATTATACAGATCGAGTCTGTTGACCAACAAAATTGACTCACTCCTTCGTCTTTTTACTTTTCTTGCCCTATTACCATAGGTAAGGAAAGTATTGCTTTCCGAAAAAATTAAGGTACCCTAATTTCAAGTTTTCTATATGTTTCAAGGTCCCCTGAGTCCAAAAACATGATTTTTAGGTGTTGGTCTGTGTGTGTGTGTGTGTGTGTGTGTGTGTGTGTGTGTGTGTGTGTGTGTGTGTGTGTGTGTGTGTGTGTGTGTGTGTGTGTGTGTGTGTGTGTGTGTGTGTGTGTGTGTGTGTGTGTGTGTGTGTGTGTGTGTGTGTGTGTGTGTGTGTGTCTGTGAACAGGATAACACCATTCCTTATCAACCGATTGACTTGAAATTTTAAACTTAAGGTCCTTATACCATGAGGATCCGACAATAAGAAATTCAATAAAATTGAATTCAAAATGGCAGATAATTACTAAAAAACCATGTTTTTCACGGTTTTCTCGAAAACGGCTCTAACGATTTTCTTCAAATTTATAGCATGGATAGCTACTTATAAGCCCTATCAACTGAAATGAGTCTCATTTCTGGAAAAATTTCAGGAGCTCCATAATATTCTTAAGAAAAATGGAGGATAATGACTAAAAAGCCATGTTATTCTTGGTTTTCTCGAAAATAACTTGACCGATTTTTTTCAAATTCATATCCTGTATAGTTATTTATCAGCTCTATCAACTGGCATGAGTTTTCTTTCTGGGAAACTAATGGGGGGTCCACCTCATCCTTGAGAAATAAACTTAGTAACCTCCTTCTCGTGCATGAGGTAGGTACCGCAGGTAACACATAGTCGAGTTATTTCATCTGTAGAACAGCTGTTTCGACGACTTTAAAAAAATCATCGAATTTCACAGTTTACACAAATGAAAAACTACTCTGAAAACAATTATATATACACATATACAGAAGTCTGATCGTAGTTTCAAATATGAGCAAGGAAAGTTCTGTGAGTGTACCACACCAGATTTGTTGGGGATGTTACAGTATAACATTGAAAGTGCATAAGACAATAATTATGCCGCTTCCACACTCTCGCCAAGTGCTCACAAATAATGACGATAGTGTGGATGCCTTCGATTTTTGTCCAGGCGAGCATCCACAATCCCATCCAGTCAATCGTCACATTGCAGTGTGGATGGCAAGACCAATGTGGCCAAGCTAACCACCTTGGCAAGCGACTTGACGAGAGTGTGGACAAGGCATTATAATAATAGATTTATACTTTTAGATCACCTGTCAGCTGGATTATTAATTACATGCAATTAATAACAAAATGATACTTGAACTATTTATCTTGTATTTCCACTGCCTTCAATAGAACATCTGACAATATCAGCAGCATCTTGAGAGTGAGTTCTCCAGCCCGGTAAGCTCACTAGTTTAAGGGCCGAGACACACGAGGCAGTTTCTCATACGAGTAGACACGGCATGACATTACAGGAAGCTCTCTGATTGACCGATACGCCAACTCAATTACACAATCGGAGAGCTTTCTGTCCTGTCGTGCCTACACGTTTGAAAAACGCCTCGTGTGTTTCATTAAACGAATAAATTCGGAATTCTTCATCTTGTTTGTGATTTAATAAAATAGCAGTTCATCGAATGTGGAGTTGAATGTAAATTGCTGTAAATTTGTACTGAATCTTATTAGTTTCAGGAAGTGATTGATTAATTGGTACAGTCTGGGTCTTAATTTAATTTAGTCCAATTTAAGTCACCATGAACACAAAAATAATACAAGGTTGTGATAGACAAGAACAATAACTATTATTTCTAAATAGAAATTGAAATATATTAGCCAATTTTTGTTTAATGTAGAACGCTAGTCTTTGAAATCGATTTCATTGTTCATCCAGTGTTGAAATTCAATTAGTCTGTAAGCTGTGCGAACCCTTCACCTGGCTTCAAGATGTCCGCTGGCCTCGCTGGCATATTTTAAAATAAAAAATTTTAAATAGCTGCCATTTTGTTTTTTTCACTTAGGAATTTTTATCACAAGAACGAAATGTTGTATTTATCTGAAATTTGGCATGAATATTTATGCTATAAAGACTCAACTTTAAAAAATAAAATAAAAATTTTTCAACGTGAATTTTCAAAATGGCGGCCATTTAAATTTTTGATTGCAAATTTCCCAAAAACCGTTCACAAGAGACAAAAAAGTTAGCAAATTTTATCAAAATTCCAAGGATACTTCTGAAACACTCTGTATAAAAGAATTTACCAGTTATGACCGCCATCTTGAATTTATCAATTATGAAAAATATTATTCGTTGCTTTTTCATGAATATTCTCATTTGGCTTGTTGTAACGAGGAGATTGAGACCATTTTCAAGTCTTTATCATGAAGTAGACGTGAAAAAGTAATTTTATAGTTCAGTTTTAATGATAGTTAATTGGCTCAGCGGCTACAATGGCATCATAAAAAAATCATAACTCCAGAACAAAAGGTGATAAAAGCTTGAAACAAACGGGATTTGATCATAAATTCTATTTCAAAGAAGTTTTGTTTGGCACTTTATATCCAAAAATTGTCATTGAAAGTAGTTATTCAGAAAAATTTCTCGTGATAAATTGAATGTTTTTGAAAAGTGAATTTTTCTAGGTTAAAATCATTGGGAATGTGTAATAACAAACTTGGTAGAATAGTTCATTGTGATTCGTTTTGCGTTTATTAGAGGTCTATGGATGTTAACCATTTAGCCCAGTCAATGAAGGTCCAAAAAAGCAATTTCGATCTGAAAATTAAATAAAAGCTGAATTTCTCACCATCGATAGAACCCTCCCAAAGGGTCATTCCCCCAAAAGTCCCAAGAAATCCCCCTGGAGCTTTTCCCCCAGCCCCCTAAAACATGAAAAATGCAGGTAATCACGGAAAATCAAATATCTCTGTGACCATTGATCGTAAAGAGTTCTATTATATGTCATTCGATTCGTTACATTATGGACTACAATATTAGCACTATTCATTTTTTCAATAAAGCAAACAGTTTTCTTGATAAAATAATATAAATGTAAAAATTTAGGGGGGTTGCGATTTTATTTTTTTGTTTTCTCCGATTAGCTTCGAAGCAAGTGATTTAAAAGAAAAATGAGCCCTATAATTAATGTAGCCACTTCCATTGCAAATCCACTGATCTACATTGTTACGTATTTGCGATTTGATTTGACGCCGTGGAAGGGGAAACAGCCGACGCGGTACAGCGCGGCTGACTCTCTTCTCCATATTAAACAGTAAACAGGAAATCAATTATCTCTGTAACCATTAATCGGGGAAAGATCTATCATATGTCATTCCATTCGTTACATTATTGACTACAATATTAGTCGTATTCATCATCTCAATAAAACAAACAGTTTCCTTGATTAAATAATATTTATGATAAAATTTAGGGGTTTTTCGATTTGATTTTTTTGTTTTCTCCGATTAACTTTGAAGCAAATGATTTTAAAGAAAAATGAGCCAAATTATTAATGTCGGCAATTTAATGTCAAATCCATTGATGTGTATTGTTATGTATTTGCGATTCGATTTGACGCTGTGGAAGGGGAAGCAGCCGACGCGGCACGGCACGGCTTACTCTCTTCATCATAGTAAACAGTAATATACCTAGTAGGCCTACTGCTTTCCAAGTTGCATCTTACACTATGGCGCTCGAAACAGTCAATTTCGTCTATTGTCTTGACATGCGCTGAAACTAAATTCTCACTTTTCAATTCTCTAAATTCTAAATATTATAATTTTCGAGATTCAACCAAGTTGATTACAGCAATTCAGCTGTCATTGCTGGTTTAGGAAATCAATATTTTCTACTTGACCAATTATTATAATGCCACTATTACAATACAGTCATCATTATTGATGTCTATGTTTTGATTGAAATGTGTTAATTAACTCATCATTTTGTTGTTATACAGGGTGATTCATAATTATGGTAAAATATTTTGATACGTGATAGTAGAGGTAAAAATAAGAAAAAAAGTTCATATAAACATATATCCATAAACGCTTCATTAGCGAGCTATACAGAGTGAAAGATTTCGCCCGGAATTCAGTTCCTCTGGTGAAATACACCGATGCTGAATAATTGTTTGGGGACTAGTTTTTGAAAAACTTATGCTGGATTCATATGGAAAAATATCTGAAAAATTGAATAAAACTAGTCTGGAAGCTGTAGTGTGAGTAGTTTTTGAGAAAAAAGTTGAAATATGCAAAAAATTTAAGTAGAAAAACACAGACTTCTATTGTGGTGCTCTTCCTGGGGGAGTCACTCTCACCTCCAAGGATAGGACAACACACGTAGGGTGATGTAATGCTGTATTTAAATGCCTCACGTTGGGCCGGCAAATCATGTGGAGCGGTATTTGATGGCTTCACACATGTAGGGTGAATCTTGTACTAAGTCAATGGTGTAGCGGCTATGAATTTTGTAATTGCGTGCGTGGACGCTGAGTGAACACCAGACTGATTGACTCACTACAAGACTCAATACAATTGTCGGAATCGCGGGAGGCCTAAACGCTCGCTCACCCTTGATTCCTCTAATGACAAATTGTATAATGATGAAAATTTTTTATAAGCAGTGTAGCGATCGCTAAACACTGAAGACGGATACCTTAAAATTATTACCTGTGAAGAATGAGCATACAAAATCATACAGGTCGAGCAAAAATCCCGATGTAGATAATTTACGGGACTGCGTCTCTAATAAGTTCTGAAGGATTAAAATACGGTATTTGAACCAAATATCGTTCAGAATATATTTCGAGATCAGAGTCTTGTCGGGTTTTAAGCTCTATTGTAGGAATTTATATGATCTATGGCTGCCACTGCTGTGCAATTGATGTGTTCGCTCCTAAGTCGAGGTAGGTAACAGATAAAAGCTGATATATGAGCAGGTAAGGACAAAGAATAAATATCTTGATCTGACCCCACTCGCTACATCCACTTAGACCTGTTCCAATATCCAGCTTAATTCAATTATTTCAATGATTGTATTCGATCGGTTCTTGATGATATAGAACGTATCAGAAACAATAATTGACAGGCTTAAGAAATAATCGAACTCAGAAAGCGAATTAACAAAACTGAAATATATTATAATAAAATATGTAATCATACAGTGCAGATTCAGAATTTGATTTACAGGTTGATAATAATTTAGCATTAACAGAAGGAGTTAAAAATGTTCTTGTGCTTGCATGATACCATGCGTGATTCAACAGAATTTTGCAATTGATAAAATCTAACAGTTTGAAAAAATAGTGAAAAAATGAATTATAGAAATATTTTTTAAAATGCTCGGGGTCGTGGTTCAGGCAGCGGAGGATAGTTAATCAACTACAAATTCTTATAAATTAATATGAATAAATTCTAGACTCTTAAATGCTAAAGCGCTTGTCGGCGTGGCCAATAATTTAACGAAGAGAAATTTATGTTTTTCTGCACTGAAATATTTTCGAAGCGTAGATTGGGGCCCCTTTTAAACTTATAACTCACGTGAATTTCCTTGGCGGTCGTGGTTTTCTTCTTTAGATCAAAAATCGTTTGATCGGCGGCAATCCAGGCTTTGGTTTCAGCACGTGGGGAGTTTTAATTTAAATATCTCCTTCACCGAATTAATTAAGGGATAGTTTACTTTAAGCTTTTAAATTTATCGATTGATGAAAACAGAAATTTATAAAGAACAAATAGATTGGCCTAAAATATCGGCTCACAAATAGAACATTTAAAATCGAACAAGAAATTTTACAAATAGGTCTTTGGTAACTATAAAAAGAGATCTACACGGTAAGGATTTCAAAAGGGAAGTGCTCTGTTTTCTCTAAGCTTTTAGGCTAGACCTTGCTTCTCGGAATCTCAATGTAATAATTTGCATAAAAATTTGCCATTGGTAGAACGCTTGTGACGTAAACATGACGTCAGTGGCAAGTAGTAGAATACAATTCCTTTAATTACAATAATAATTTAATTTATGTAATTCTTAAAACTGCTTAATCTTATAGACATAGTTCCTCTCATACAATGTACATGTGCTAGTGTAACTGATAAGGCAGGGTTGTTGTCTGATAATAGATTAACATGTGTTGCTTTCAAACGATCACCGTCTTGGTGCTATTTCTATGCACTGTGATTGGCTTAGACCTGCCATAGAGATTTAATTACCATGTGGTTCAGTTGAATTAAATTATTAATAAATTAATATTCTTGTACAATTTTTATTAGGTTTGAGATTATTATAATTAATTTCTGCCATTTTATCAATAATAGAATTTCATGCTATGACCTATTTAGTTACAATAAGACCTGACGCATAATACAATTTCTTAAATAATAAATAATTTCAACAATAATACATACATTTTATTTTTTATTTTGAAATTCTTGATCCTTTATTGATAGTTTTATAATTTTTAGGAATGATATTTTACCTTGCATGAGAACCGTATGATATTTGACAATGCTTTGAATCAGTCAGCTGCGTTCGAACTGTTTTTAAAAACATCTGATCGATAGTAAACAAGTGTAACCTCAAAATTGGTGAGCGATTCATAAATAATTTGTGCTTTATTTGCAAAATAATTATAATTTTATTGAATAATTTTCCTAGAAAAATATTCAGTACAGAATGGTACTCTTATCAAATATACAGTTATTGATAAGTAAGCTTTATCGCTCGGTCGCTAACTATTCCTTTAGCAAATTCTTTCATTTTAAAAGGTAATCACAATTTTTCTCTCTTCTCATGAGATCTATTTGAAAAATTCATCACACAAAAGCCCCCAGGATATTTTAAATAGGTAATTGGAGACGAGTCGAAACAATGACTATTTGAAAAATCCGATATTGTGATGAATACACTATTTCATCTCCTTACTTCTACGAAAACTCAACACTTAACACTGAAAACAATATATCGTGCACTTTTGGCTACGAAAAAATAAATAATTGATTGTTCCTTTCATTGGATACAATCGAAATACAATAATTAATGAGGTCTCTTTGGATCCTTCATTAAAACAACTCCACAACTTCCATTCACGGGTGGCTTATGAGCAGACCCATAATTATAACAAATATACAAGATTTCACATATTACTTCTTAAGATTTGAATAGTATTTGCAACAATATAGACTTTCATCATTTTTTCATAGTTATTACAGGTTTCGACTCTTTGGTTTGGCTTTTATATAAATTGGGTGAGAGTGTGATTTTACTTCGGTGACTTGACAATCGTCTACCGTTTGACTCGAGCAATTTCTTATTTGCGCTTAGTACGTTGCGTACAAACAGGGTTACACTTGAAATGGCTTTCTTGATTTTTATCAATGTTGGTTACAAATATTAAGTCCTTAAGATTACATTTATCAATTTGAATTACAATTCATGATCTTTTGATGCAACAGTAATAAATTTCACATTTAAAGGTAAGAATTTCATTTTCTTTGGAGTTTTTTAGAGATACATTCATATATGACATAGAACATGCGCATTTCGTGCAAATTAACATAAATATATATTTTTGGTTGCGTTTTTGCTTATGATTTCACATTAAATAATATGTTACATTAATTGAATAACGATATTGCTTTGATTCTGTTAATATTGACTCTATGATTTCGTACACATTGGTTGGTGTGACGAAGAAAATTATCGAACAGGCGTTGGTTCTGAATAGATTTTTCTATTGATTCTGTATTTCGAGGTTAGATTTACACATTTTTTTCAAATAAACTTTGTTTATTTTCTTTCCTCCTATTCACTACTAATTTCATCTGATTTCTACTTTACAATTATTTTCTGTTGATAATATAATTTTTGTTTCTATTTTCCAGTTGGGCGGATATAACCAGGCGATTGTTTCTGTGATGCTTGTAGCATGAGGCGGATGGCTTGATTAGGTTGGTAAATTTTTAAGGTTGTTTCGTAGTTTTAATTTCTTCTGTGATTAAAGTTGATTTCGATTTTCTTCATTTGAAGTGAATTAATAATATTTCCTTATTAGCTGAGATGTGGCGAAGTTTAGGTTATGTTGATTAACTAGGCTGCAGTAGAAAGATGCTAGTCTGCAAAGATATGATTCGGTGGGTAGGCTGTGATTATGACAAGTTTGATGATTTGTGTATTCACAACGTAGCTTCCAAATTAATTCAAAAATTATTCCTTAAGCCCCCATCTAAATTTGATTTCAGTATTTGTTTCAAGTTTTCATTCCAATTTGCAACTATCCGTTTTATTAAAACTTGGTTTAAAACGAATGTGCCGGTGGTGTAGATCGATTCTTACAAACTCGTTTCCTCTTTGTCGGCCGGTAACATGCAGTTTGCTATTCTTAAACCTTACATGCCGGTGGTGTCTGTGGGTTTTTTCAAATAATCCTTTTCTTTTTTGCATGCCGGTGTACAGTTTGTTTGATTTTAACCGGACATGACTGCGGTGGTTGTAGGTTCTTCTAGATATTCTTCTTCTTTCTTGAATTGTTTTGGTTTTGCTGCTTGTGTGTGGTCTTGATTTTATGCGGATTTTAATTGTTCTGATGTTGTTTTCTGTTTGTTTTTGATGGATACTGATTTGATGTGTTGCAGGTGCTGTCCTCGGCGGATGGGAGATATGTGCGGTCGGCGGTCCGGGCTGCTCTTCAACGTGGTCAGCAACGTCCTTGGACTCCTGGGGTCCGGCGCGCGGTGGTGCGGGCTGTCCCTCTATGCCCTGGATGACGTCCTCAGCTTGGCAGGCGATGTCGTCCGGTCCCTCTCGGCGTTCTGCAGGGTGCGGCGCGACTTCAGCCTTGACATTTTCGGTAGGTTGGTCTTCCATACATGTATCACGTCCGCTTGCTTGTTTGACTTCCTTTATTTGGTCGTAGTTCTTATTTATATTGTTTAATGTTTCGTTCAGTTGTTTCCTTTCTTTGATCATATCGTTCAATGCTTCCAGGATGAGACTCATCTGTAACACGGAAGGAGTGGGTGTGTGGTCTTCGGTTGGCGGCAATGGTTCTATGACATGAGATGCGGGCGTCCGGACCTCTGGAACGGCAATGCATGGGCGTTTATCCCGCGCGAACTCCTCCGTCTCCGACATCGCTGATGTGGCCTCCAGGATGCGGTGTGGTTCTTCCATAATTTATTGGATGATACAATGATTCGAGTGCAGTGAAACGATCGCAAATATGTGGGGTTATGTGCAAGATTACAAATGAATGACCACAAGTTGAAATAGTGTAAAAAATTTGTTGAAGTAAAGGAATACAAAAGTGTGCTTCAATAATATGTTCAGTGATGAAGTGAATCAAATTAGCAATATCGTTAACATAAAATGATAAACATAAAGGATACAATATGGATAATGCGATGACAAAGGTACGCCTCTTACAATTTATTATTATTATTATTATAAATATTTTACTCTTATAAGTTCTCGCCGCAATTCTATATAGGGCTAGTATTCTTCGCAAAATTTTATATAAAAGCAGCAATGTTCTGCTTGAATTATTCCGCAATATATCCGTGATTTAATTTTACTTCCCTCTTTATGCTTTAAAAACTTTTAAAAATGTAAATAACTTCAATCCTCTTTTCTGTAAATATTTATAAATTGTTTCAATATAGACCTAATATTCTTCAAATAATATGACCTTTCTTATGATATCTCTTATACCTATGACTTATAGTACGACCAATTTTCGAATAACACGATAATAAAATTCTGAGTTCGATTTTTTCTCAAAAAATTCATCAATCGATAATTTCTTTTCTGTTCAAAAATTGGGTATGGTACGTCTTGTTATTTTATATAACAGTGAACAGTTAATATTAAATTTGAAGAAATTCACAACCATGAATTTTTCAAAAAAAATTTTCCCGTTGTCAGCGCTATAGTATACTGAGCAACTAAATAATCCTCGCAGTCGATTATCCACCTCTTCAATGCCCCACGTTGGGCGCCAAATCATGTGGTGCTCTTCCTGGGGGAGTCACTCTCACCTCCAAGGATAGGACAACACACGTAGGGTGATGTAATGCAGTATTTAAATGCCTCACGTTGGGCCGGCAAAATCATGTGGAGCGGTATTTGATGGCTTCACACATGTAGGGTGAATCTTGTACTAAGTCAATGGTGTAGCGGCTATGAATTTTGTAATTTGCGTGCGTGGACGCTGAGTGAACACCAGACTGATTGACTCACTACAAGACTCAATACAATTGTCGGAATCGCGGGAGGCCTAAACGCTCGCTCACCCTTGATTCCTCTAATGACAAATTGTATAATGATGAAAATTTTTTATAAGCAGTGTAGCGATCGCTAAACACTGAAGACGGATATCTTAAAATTATTACCTGTGAAGAATGAGCATACAAAATCATACAGGTCGAGCAAAAATCCCGATGTAGATAATTTACGGGACTGCGTCTCTAATAAGTTCTGAAGGATTAAAATACGGTATTTGAACCAAATATCGTTCAGAATATACTTCGAGAACAGAGTCTTGTCGGGTTTTAAGCTCTATTGTAGGAATTTATATGATCTATGGCTGCCACTGCTGTACAATTGATGTGTTCGCTCCTAAGTCGAGGTAGGTAACAGATAAAAGCTGATATATGAGCAGGTAAGGACAAAGAATAAATATCTTGATCTGACCCCACTCGCTACATCCACTTAGACCTGTTCCAATATCCAGCTTAATTCAATTATTTCAATGATCGTATTCGATCGGTTCTTGATGATATAGAACGTATCAGAAACAATAATTGACAGGCTTAAGAAATAATCGAACTCAGAAAGCGAATTAACAAAACTGAAATATATTATAATAAAATATGTAATCATACAGTGCAGATTCAGAATTTGATTTACAGGTTGATAATAATTTAGCATTAACAGAAGGAGTTAAAAATGTTCTTGTGCTTGCATGATACCATGCGTGATTCAACAGAATTTTACAATTGATAAAATCTAACAGTTTGAAAAAATAGTGAAAAAATGAATTATAGAAATATTTTTTAAAATGCTCGGGGTCGTGGTTCAGGCAGCGGAGGATAGTTAATCAACTACAAATTCTTATAAATTTAATATGAATAAATTCTAGACTCTTAAATGCTAAAGCGCTTGTCGGCGTGGCCAATAATTTAACGAAGAGAAATTTATGTTTTTCTGCACTGAAATATTTTCGAAGCGTAGATTGGGGCCCCTTTTAAACTTATAACTCACGTGAATTTCCTTGGCGGTCGTGGTTTTCTTCTTTAGATCAAAAATCGTTTGATCGGCGGCAATCCAGGCTTTGGTTTCAGCACGTGGGGAATTTTAATTTAAATATCTCCTTCACCGAATTAATTAAGGGATAGTTTACTTTAAGCTTTTAAATTTATCGATTGATGAAAACAGAAATTTATAAAGAACAAATAGATTGGCCTAAAATATCGGCTCACAAATAGAACATTTAAAATCGAACAAGAAATTTTCACAAATAGGTCTTTGGTAACTATAAAAGAGATCTACACGGTAAGGATTTCAAAAGGGAAGTGCTCTGTTTTCTCTAAGCTTTTAGGCTAGACCTTGCTTCTCGGAATCTCAATGTAATAATTTGCATAAAAATTTGCCATTGGTAGAACGCTTGTGACGTAAACATGACGTCAGTGGCAAGTAGTAGAATACAATTCCTTTAATTACAATAATAATTTAATTTATGTAATTCTTAAAACTGCTTAATCTTATAGACATAGTTCCTCTCATACAATGTACATGTGCTAGTGTAACTGATAAGGCAGGGTTGTTGTCTGATAATAGATTAACATGTGTTGCTTTCAAACGATCACCGTCTTGGTGCTATTTCTATGCACTGTGATTGGCTTAGACCTGCCATAGAGATTTAATTACCATGTGGTTCAGTTGAATTAAATTATTAATAAATTAATATTCTTGTACAATTTTTATTAGGTTTGAGATTATTATAATTAATTTCTGCCATTTTATCAATAATAGAATTTCATGCTATGACCTATTTAGTTACAATAAGACCTGACGCATAATACAATTTCTTAAATAATAAATAATTTCAACAATAATACATACATTTTATTTTTTATTTTGAAATTCTTGATCCTTTATTGATAGTTTTATAATTTTTAGGAATGATATTTTACCTTGCATGAGAACCGGTATGATATTTGACAATGCTTTGAATCAGTCAGCTGCGTTCGAACTGTTTTAAAAACATCTGATCGATAGTAAACAAGTGTAACCTCAAAATCGGTGAGCGATTCATAAATAATTTGTGCTTTATTTGCAAAATAATTATAATTTTATTGAATAATTTTCCTAGAAAAATATTCAGTACAGAACGGTACTCTTATCAATATACAGTTATTGATAAGTAAGCTTTATCGCTCGGTCGCTAACTATTCCTTTAGCAAATTCTTTCATTTTAAAAGGTAATCACAATTTTTCTCTCTTCTCATGAGATCTATTTGAAAAATTCATCACACTATGTTTGATGCCCAATAACTTTCTTTAATGACCAGTAAACAAATATTTTTTCGCAATAAAAATTGTAGAGAATTTAATTCTGAAAAGAATTATGTAAGCTGTGTAACTAAATTCAAATAAAAGTTGAATAAAATGTATTCTTATGTAGTACATTACACCATAAAAATTTGCTGTTTTATGCAAAATTTCAAGTCAAGTTGAGTTGTTCAAAGGTGTATAATCCAGTTCTTCCCTTTATTATTATTATAGAATATGTGGTAGTTTGAATATTGAATTTATGTTGTTTATGTGTAAAAATGTTGCAGTTGACAAAAGTGGGCGCTTGCGTTTGGTTTGTGGCCTACATAGTTGTGTTCACAGCCGTTTCTCTGTACTGTGGCCTAGTCGACATGAAAGTCAACTGACTCAGTCGGCTGTTCTACATCAATCTTTTCAGGTGAGCTTGCAACAAACTTGAAATAACTAGTAGTTTCAAAGTCTGATTTTTACAGTAATGTTGGCGTTCGAAAGAGACTCCTTTTGCTTTTGTATTATCTTTAAGATGCAAAATTCCAAAAAAAAAATCATGTATATATGTCGACTTGAAGTTCAAAAAGGAACATATCTGTCAAATTTCATGGAAATTATTGCCGCGGCTCGCCGTAAATGCGGAACATAATATAAACTATCAACATAAAGATAAATGCATAACCGTCGACTTGAATCTTAGACCTCACTTCGCTCTGTCAATTAGTTGCATGCAATGACGCATGCAATTAATAACTGAATGTTTATGTTTATGTTTTTGAAGGGACGGATTCAAAGATACAAAGGTTCAAAGAACCTCACACGTCAACCGAAGCTTATTGTGTGTCCCAAGTATGTTAGTTAGGCAATCCAACTCCTGTGTCCTTTACAAGATCCAGGAGTTTTTTCCCTATACTAACATCCTATTCCTCACCTGGTTGCTTGCAGCCAGAGCCCTTCTTCTAGCTCCAAGACTTTCGCAATCCAGTATGATATGCTTAGCAGTTTCTTCAGACTGATTACAAAGCCTACACATCTGGCTTTCATTTCTGACTTCAATTGTGTTGAGATGTTTCCTGAAGTGGCCATGTCCAGTTATCAGGGCAATCAACTGCTTGACCTGACCTCTACCCAGACTCACCAACTGGTGAAGCGAGGGCTTGTGTCTGAAGCCGCTGCATAATTGGGAATCTAATCAAAAACTTTGCTAAATGGGGCGGAGCTCCTGAAATTTTTACAGATATGGGAACTAGTGGCAATTGATAGAGCTTATCAATGACTTTTGTAGGTATCAATTTGATCAAAATCGTTGGAGCCGAAAAACCCTGTTTTTCACAACATTTTCGTCACTTTAGCCACCATCTTGAATTGCATCGAAATTGTTCGTGTCGGATCCTTATAGTGTAAGGACCTTAAGTTCAAATTTCAAGTCATTCCGTTAATTGGGAGATGAGATATCGTGTACACAGACGCACATACACTCATACAACACACACACCACACACACACACACACACAACACACACACACACACACACACACACCACACACACACACACACACACACACACACACACACACACACACACATACAGACCATACCCAAAAACCACTTTTTTGGACTCAGGGGACCTTGAAACGTATAGAAATATAGAAATTGGGGTACCTTAATTTTTTTCGGAAAGCATACTTTCCTTACCTATGGTAATTGGGCAAGAAAGTAATAATGTTAGGTTATCGTGTTGAAGTTAGATAGTTTAGTAACAAGTAACGATAGTTAAAATATTTTATCAACTGATGATGTTTTTAAACACACCTGAGACTGTGAGCTCGAGTTTCACTATAGTGGATTTACGTTATAAAGTCAGCATAATATGATTGAAATTGATTTGCTATCGTTGCCTATCATTAAAGCACAGCTGATAGTCCTAATCCTCCAGCCCCGTACGTTGCAAATCTTTTGTATACAGTGGTAGAATAAACAACAAAATATTTCATTTCAATAATGACCAACAATAATTAAAGCAAAAAGGAAAATATACTTTCTTAACAAATAAAATAGTAGTGATCATTACTATAGTCCGTGTAAAATAAGTTGAGACTTGACCCTCCATCTGAAGAAATTACAGGGTTGCCAAATCGTGTAAAATTGCAAATTTCCAATTCAACGTCAAAATTGGATGTAGAATATCATCCCCGATATCCTAGTAGTGTTGAAAAAGTTTCAGGGTTGAAGGATTAAAAGGATTCAACTTTTATGATAAAATTGGAAACATCGCGAAGATTAATTTGTTTTTCTTTTGTTTTTCACTTCTCTCAGAATCATGGGGCGTCTTAATG
The DNA here is from genome assembly GCF_014356525.2 of Nilaparvata lugens. Classification (NCBI taxonomy): domain Eukaryota; kingdom Metazoa; phylum Arthropoda; class Insecta; order Hemiptera; family Delphacidae; genus Nilaparvata; species Nilaparvata lugens. The sequence goes on from NW_024090287.1 coordinate 26,331, forward strand.
CGTAATGCGAAAAAAATACTAAGGTCGGATAAAACTGATCCAGACACCAATAGAAAGGAGACATTCTTTAATAGTAATAATTTGGGACTATGTGTAACCTTATCTAAATTTGGAGAGGAATGGCACAGGTTACCTTATTTTTCCCTCCCTATCATTTTGACGATGTACTTATTGTATGAATCAATAAACAATAAATAAAATTCTCCCCGTTAATTTGATATAGAATTATTACGCATTACGACGATCCTGATCCTGAGCAAAATCATATTCAGAAAAACAAATCTTCGCAATGTTTCCAATTTTATCATGAAATTCAAATTCCATTACAATCATCCAACCCTGAAACTTTTTCAGCACTACCAGGATATCGGGAATGATATTCTACATCCAATTCTGACGTTGAATTGGAAATTTGAGAAAATTGCAATTTTACATGAATTGGCAACCTTGTAATTTCTTCGGATGGAGGGGCAAGTGTCACCTTATTTTACACAGACTATAACAAGAATCAAAAACTAATGGTACATCAGATCAGATCTGGATGGTTTCCATGCAAAAATGAAGAAATCATGCTATCTACTATAAAAGACAGTGAAGTTATGAGACTCGGCAACTCTGTAGTGTATCATACCCACTGCTCTATAACGTGAATCATACAATATCAAATAAATAGAAATAATTAGGGTGAAGCCCATATAAGCTCTTAGGCTTGTGCGTGGGTAATGAGTGAGAGGGATGATGGATGATGAATTAATGTTGAATTTGTTCAGGACAAACAGTTTATAGACACTATACACAATAGTTATTTGTGCAACTAGTGCGCAAAGTGACAGTTTGCTGCACCGAAAGAAACGTTACGGAATGGTTTCTTGAGTGCAGCAGAGGAACTTTGCGCACGTATTTCACATTAAGTTTATCCTACAGTTACCATTGAATATGAAAAGTAGGTAATTATGGGTAAAATTGCCTGAATAATGTAGTAGTGTTTGAATGGCGGGGGGCAGCTGTGTGGTGAGTGCTGTGGTGGCACTGTGCTGTCGTTGTCCTCCATTATAATATCTACTTAATAATTAGCGCGTTGTGCTTGGTTGCACCTCTGCTCACTATAGCAGCCACAGCAGTCACTGTTACCAACTTCATTTTGATTTTGCTGCACTGTTGCTCCATATAACTAAGTATTTTGCGTTGCCATGTTGCAAATCTGGAGTGCAGAAAAATTTTTCCCGCACTAGAGCGGAAAAGTGATTCTTTGCGTTATGTAAACAGTGCAGCAATGGCCACTTTTCAACGTAACTGTAGGAAAAATAAATAATACAAGTGCTTGGAAGTTGAAGTATGAATAGAAAACTCTCACATCGAATCATCTATCGAAATGAGTATATTGCCATTCCACTACATGACTTTTTTTGTAAAAAATTCAACAACAATACATTTTCGCCACACTGCACAGAAAGCAGCTGTTTTCCAGTCCCTACGTAGATCTGAAAGACCTTGTTTGCAGACGACGTCAGAAAAGGGTTTCTTTTCCGGTCTAGGCAAGAAAGTTGTCTCTTTCCAGCCGCTCATGGAAGTAGTTAATAAGTCATCCGCTAGATCGGGCGAGTGCCCACTTTCATCATTAGCTGAAGTCACCATGATTTCAGTTCCAGTTTCGAATCAAACTAATTTGCTTCGCAACCAGTTTTATTCAATTATTTATTGTTGATTAGTGCATTCCGAATTTTCAAAAATGCTTGAAGATGACTGTGGTATTCCAAGTGAAATTTTAAAAGAATCTGAAATCCTGACTGCAAATCTTCTACCACTAAAATCAAGAGATAGGTACGATAGCTTAACGAGTATTCTTTATTTATTTTGTCAGCAATACCTGTAGTGTGGCAAAAAATATCGTTCGCACCACGGGCAAAAATGTTTTTCCAGCTCTCAATCTTTTCTAGTCCTCGCCTACGGCCTCGGACTTGAAAACCGATTTCGAGCTGCAAAAATCTCATTTTCCGCTCTAGGTGCGAAAAATACTATTCAATAATAAAATTATCGAAATTATAAGAGCCACTGGAACTGAACAAATCAACTGAGTAGATTGAGTTGATCTATACCTGAACTCTAAATTGGAATGTGCAACGATGCTCCTCCCACTGTTGAAAATGGTAGTTACACGTCACAGTCGTCACCAATCAGGGCCTTCCATTTCTCCTGGCTGGCTTCCATTTCGAATGGAAGCCATTTTGAGTAGCTCGTTTAGCTTGTTTGAGGTTTTCTGTTAATATTATGATGTGACAAAGAAAGTCCTGATAACTGTCCATGTTGATATTAAAGGTTTGTGCTTATAATCTCAGTTCTGAATAAATAGGATTTTTAAGCCTATAATATAATAATTACTACTTTCTGTATATTGTCTATATACTACTTATTCATAGATATACTACAATAGATATACTACAATTCATAGTATATCTTGAAACTTTTCTTGAAATAAAAAATCTAGAGATAGATAATGTCATTTTTTTCTAAATGATGATGAAATCTTCTAAAATTATATAACAATAATTCCTGATAACTGTCCATGTTGATATTAAAGGTTGTGCTTATAATCTCAGTTCTGAATAAATAGGATTTTTAAGCCTATAATATAATAATTACTACTTTCTGTATATTGTCTATATACTACTTATTCATAGATATACTACAATAGATATACTACAATTCATAGTATATCTTGAAACTTTTCTTGAAATAAAAAATCTAGAGATAGATAATGTCATTTTTTTCTAAATGATGATGAAATCTTCTAAAATTATATAACAATAATTGAAATAAAATCAGAAGCAATAATCATTCTGTTCACTTGTGATTTATTAAGATTCATGATATGTGTTGAAACTAGAAAATTAGTTATTTTGAAACCAGAGAAAAGCCAGCAAATAAATGGGATGAACTGTGTTATACTTTTACTATGTTTAAAAGATTGACAATTATAGATCCCTTCGATGGAGCATCTTCCAATCTCTCTTTTCAACAAGAATTGAAACGACTCGAGATATATGGATGATTATGAAATGCCCTAGAGAATAATACACAAGGAATAATACAATTATTTCTCTATGTGGTAGACCAATAGATGATAGTTTTTCAGTGCGTTTGAAAACAATATTTGAGTAGTTCAAAAATTGATGATAGATTTGGAAAGAATGAGAACTAGACAAGGAAGAAGTGAATGAGGGGATGAAGATAAGTTAAGAAACGATGACTGCGAGAGAAAGAGAGAGATTTGATGAGAGAGAGAGAGCGAGATGAAGCACCAATTTCGCTTGTTATAATTTATCGAAGTTAACAGAGGCGGCACGAGTAAAAGCAGAAGATCCAAGCAAAAAGAGAAGAAGGACAAGAAGCAGAAGAAAGAGAAGAAGAAGGATGAGTAAGTAAAGAAGACAGTCATCTTGCAGGGTTAATGAGACATCTTAACAAAGCGCTTTGTTATAGTTTAAACTGGTAAAGATACGTGCCACATTTGAATACAATGTTAGCTCAGGCGCATCTTCCATCTTTTTTTAGTTATTATTCCATCTTCAACTCATTCCGTACCGCTATCTTCCTTTGAAATGCTTCTCTCAGTCTTCTCTCTCCTTCTTCCCCTAAACATCCTTCTGCTGGTCCATTTGTGTGTTTAGTTAATTTGATGTTATTCAGTTATCATTAAATTCCCTACTCTCTCCATATTTTTGCTACTTTTCATCAACTTATCCCCTATTTTCCTCTGACATTTTTCATCAACTTCTCCTTTATTGCCCTCCAATCATCTTCTTCATTTTTCTCACTTCTTCTTCCTCCATATTTTGCTGTTAGTTTATTTGATTTTTCTCAGTTATCATTTTTGTGTTCAGTTTATTTGATTTTTCTCAGTTATCATTTTTGTGTTCAGTTTATTTGATTTTTCTCAGTTATCATTTTTGTGTTCAGTTTATTTGATTTTTCTCAGTTATCATTATTGACCGAGCGAAGTGAGGTCTATGATTTGAGTCGACGGTTTGGTATTTCTCTTAATGTTTAAATGTTTGAATGTTTAAATGTTTATATGTTTAAATGTTCATTTGTTTAAATGTTTATATGTTGCGCATTTACAGCGAAACGCGGTAATAGATTTTCATGAAATTTCACAGATATGTTCCTTTTTTAATTGCGCGTCGACGCATATACAAGGTTTTTGGAAATTTTGCATTTCAAGGATAATATAAAAGGAAAAAGGAGCCTCCTTAAAACGCCAATATTGGAGTAAACATCAGACTATAGAATTATTCATCATAAATCAGCTGACAAAAGATTACACAGATGTGTGGAGAAGCCAGTCTTTAGCTGTATTTCCATAAGGTCTATAGTTTCAACCAGGTACTTGTGGATGAGAATACTGCGTGAGGTCTACTGTTCACAGAGCTACTAGTAGATTCCCTTTCATCTCCATATCTTTGCTGATTTCTTCTTCAACTCATTTCTGTTTCCCCCTGCTATTTTTGATGTAAATGCACTCTATTTCCTCCAATCGCTTTTCTCAATCTCTTGTTAATTGGGTAAAGTCTCCATTTCGATTAGGTTTGTTCCCCATTGTGATATTTTAGAAAATTTCTCCATCTTATCACTTGCATCAACCTGATTCGTTGGTTTGGTAGATGGTAGGTTGGAAATCAACTTGAACCGTGAGTGAAATTAGAAATAAATTTGGACTTTTGAACTTCATGCCAAATTTTCTCATCCTCAACCTTGTAAATCCACCCTCTTACCATGGGCTACTCATTTCTCGAATTCATCAGTAACCTATTTATTCTACATTCAAATGGAATTTCCAATTCATGTTCCATTGTTTCTCTTTCTGTATTAATCCATAATTCATATTTTTAATCAAGTTTCCGTTGATCACTTATAATTTTTCACCTCATGATTTCACGCTTTTATGATTACTCCTTCTCTTTACCAATAAACCGATAGTGGTTTTGTGTTTTGTTTCGGTTTTGTATATGTTTGGACTTTTTAACATCAAAATGAACTCCATTTAGAAGTGAAAAGTGAGAATTTAAAGTATTGTGCTCACTATTATAACCTTAGTGTCCGGTTTCCCATTAGGGAACTTTGGACTATATACGGCGAGGTGGAACTACCCTTGGTCTCCCCACCATTCAAAGCCATACGCTTATAATATAATAATAATAATAATAATAATAATAATAATATAATAATAATAATAATAATAATAATAATATAATAATAATAATAATAATAATATAATAATAATATAATAATAATAATAATAATAATAACCGATAGCTTTCCTCACCTTTTTCCCTACATTTCTCTAACATTCTATATACTTCGACCTTATCTTCTACAATTCCCCGTGTGATTCTCATAATTCTATGAATAAAATAATTGCTTATTCATGTAAGTGGATGGAAAATACACAAATGACTCATCATCAAACTAAATTATTTTTGTGCTCTCAACAGGTTCCCTTCTAGTCTATATATAAAAGCGAAATGGCACTCACTCACTCACTCACTGACTGACCGACTCACTGACTCACTCACTCGCATAACTAAAAATCTACCGGACCAAAACGTTCAAATTTGGTAGGTATGTTCATTTGGCGCACTAAGAAATCTTATGGCAATATTTTAACTCTAAGGGTTGTTTTTAAGGGTTTAAAGTTCGTCTTTTAGCATGTATATTCTTCTTCTCCCAATCTCTTAATATTATAATTGAAATTTCCATATCAAATGTTACTATATAAAGTACCTCTTCGAAACAGTTGTTAACTTGCAACTAAATTAATAATTTTGTCGGGTTGGCATTAAGTTGAGTTTACTTTGTTAGGTTGGCACCAAGTTGAAGATTCCAATTCATTTATCGCGGAAAAATTGATTGGGCACTGCTACTTCAATCCTGGGAATATTATATTACTAGCCGTCAGGCTCGCTTCGCTCGCCATATCCGTTTACCAGACGTTCAGTCTGGACCCCCGACTGGATTGTTCTAACATATGATAAAAATGCCCAAATGAAAAATGCAGGCGAGCGAAGCGAGCCTGCTAATCTCATTCTTGGACGATCCAGTCGGGGTCCAGGGGCGGAGCCACTTGGCTAGTCGGATATGGCGAGCGAAGCGAATCACTTATAAATTTACTTACATTAAATGAATATTCCCTTATATTAAATAAATATTTACTTATTACTCCTATTATTTCCTATTTCTCTGGAGTCCCACTTTTCATAAGCTACTGTACGTATCACCTCATTTCTTCTTTCCGTTCTCTCTTACTTCCTCCTTCTTTGTTATTTATGCCCTTTCTCCTTTTTCTTCTTCCTCCATTCCCCCTTTCTGGCACAAGCCGCTACTGGACAATGATGCGTAATTCAGTCGACCCATCTTCCAGAACGTAGAGCCACAAAGTCTTCCTGCTATCTGCCGCCCCAATCTGCTTTCATCTGCTCTGTATTCCTTCAATCACCCCTCATCCACCTCCTTTTCCTTTATAATCATCTTCCTCCTTCTCCTAATCATTCTCCACATCCTCGAACTCCTTTTTTTCCGACTCCTCTTCACAATTCACAACTACCTCGTCTTTCTTCTTCTTTTTCCCAACATTCTTCTCCTTTTTCCCATCCTCCTTCTCCTTCTTCTCCTCATCTTCACAATTGATATCCTCCTCCTCCTCTTCCTCTCAATCCTCATGCACCTCCTCCTCCGCCTACCAATCCTCATTCTCCTCCTCCTCCTCCTCCTCCACATCATCCTCCTTCTCCTCCTTCTGCCCCTACTCCTCCTCCTCCTCATCCTCCTACTGCTCATCCTCCAACTCCTCTCACCACCACCTCCCCCTCTGAACCTCCTTCTCCTCATCGTTCTCCTCCTCCACCACCTCACCCTCTTCCTCATCACTCGTCCTCATCATCCTCATCCTCCTTCTCTTTTTCACTCCTCCTCCTCCTTCTCTTCATCCTCCCTCCTACACCTCCTCGTTCTTCTTCTACACCCCCTCCATCTTCTTCTTCTTCTTCTTCTTCACCACCTCTTCTAACTTCTTCTCCTCCACCTCCCCATTCGCATCATCTACCTCCTCTACCTTCTTCTTCTTCTTCTGCATCTCCTTCCCCCTTCTTCTTCTTCTTCTTCTTCTTCTTCATCTACTTCCCCCTTCTTCTTCTTCTTTTTCTTCCCCTCCTTCTCCTTCCTCCCCATCCACTTCCCCCCTCTCCTTCTTCATCCATTCCTTCACCATCTCCTCCTTCTTCTTCTTTCCCCCTCCTACCACTTCTACTCCTTCCTCTTCTCCACCATCTCCTCCTTCTTCCTCACATTCTTTTTCTTCTTCTCCCCTCATCCTTCTACTCATCATCCTTCTCATCCACCCCTTACCCTAATAATTCACAACCTTCTCCATCTTTCTCTTTCTCCTCCTCACAACAATCCATATCTCCATCCACCTCCTCATCTCATTCGTGCAGCTTATTCGCATTTCAGTAGTCGTCCATTATTATTATTATTATTATTGCATTGTATTGAATAGACCGCCAGAACGTAAAATATAATCAAGAGTAGGCAACTTCTCTGTTGTCTCCAAGGCCTATTAGCAGGCGGAATACAGAGATAGGCTACTTTCACACGATAGGAGACGTGCAACTTGAACACTGAACAGTGTTCACGTTTTTTTGTCGAAGTACATTGAGTCAAATCGTGTCTTTCACATGGTGACTCCTATCTAGGAACCTCGTTTTGTCACGTCTTTTCCCCTCGAGGCAAGCAGAGGCAATATCTAACAACTACGCGCCGACGTTTGCTCAAAGTATGACTCATCACTTTTTCTCAAAGTCTAACTTCCTTAAAAATATAGGTAGAAGATTTCTGATTTCGGATTTGGATTCAGCGACCCCAAATTCTGTAAAGCGTAAGTCCCATTTTCAAAAATATGCAACTCTACTTTTCTGTCATTATTTTTCTGTTTATCCTCCCTCTTCTTCTCTTCCAATACCTTTTTCCTCCTCATCCTTCTCTACTGTGATCTTCTACATTCCTCTTCTCTTTCTTATGAATGTTTTCCTTCTTGCCAAAACTTTGCTACCATCCTCTCTTCTTTTCTCCCACTCTACTTTATCTTTTTGTTCTTATGAATGTTTTTCTTCTCCTCGTAATTTTGACAACATCCATGTTTCTTCTCTTCCACTCCTGCTTTCTCTTATTCTTAATTTTTTCCTCTCTAGACTCCAGTTGTTTTAATGTTTGCGTCAATTTCCTCCCATAGCTTTAGATTAACCGTCTTAGCATGCAATCCTTTCTGAACCTATTTTTGATGAATAATTACTGGGAAAGATATTTATTAGATATTCTTTCCGAAGAATGGACATTGATGTTTCCAAAGCTCCGCCAATTTATGTAGATGCATGACAATAAATTATTATCTATAGTTATTTCAAATAGCTTTTTCTCATATCATATACAGTTCAATAATTATTTTCTCAGTTTGTATATTGTGAATTCATCTATAACTTTGCTGTATTGTAAGCTATTGTATATAAGTGTATAAGTATATATGGAATCTACATAAATGAAGTACTCAATCAATCAATCTCTCTCTCTCTCTCTATGTAGATGCATAACAATATAATTATATATAGTAATTATAATACAAATTGCTTTTATATATCATATACAGTTCAATAATTATTTTCTTAGTCTATATTATGTAAATTCATCTTTAATTTTGCTTTATTGTAAGCTATTGTATATAAGTGTATAAGCCAGTATATTGTAATCTACATAAATAAAGTACTCAATCAATCAATCTCTCTCTCTCTCTCTCTCTCTCTCTCTCTCTCTATGTAGATGCATAACAATATATTATATATAGTAATTATAATACAAATTGCTTTTATATATCATATACAGTTCAATAATTATTTTCCTAGTCTATATTATATAAATTCATCTTTAATTTTGCTTTATTGTAAGCTATTGTATATAAGTGTATAAGCCAGTATATATTGTAATCTACATAAATAAAGTACTCAATCAATCTCTCCAACAACACACCCGGTCGTGTGTTGATGGGAGGATATTATTTTATATCCTTCATAAGATAATCGACAATCATTTGTTGAAACACCGTCGATTTATGAAGTTACATTACAATTTTATATTATTGCTATTCTAATTTTCTAATTGCATTCAATCATTATTCTCATTGATAAATTTTTTATACTTTATAATTCGTTGAATAATTAGCATTACCCTCATTTAATGTAAATTAGTGTATAAGCCAGTAAATATAGTAACATACATAAATAAAGAAATCTAATTTAATCCAATCAAACACTCAATCACTCTCTCTCTCTCTATCTCTCTCACTCTCTCTCTCTCTAATTTGGTAGAGAGTTAGTGGGGAGGATATTTTTGATATTCTTTCCGAAGAATGGACATTGATGTGTCCAAAGCTCCGCCAATTTATGTAGATGCATAACAATATAATTATTATCTATTGAATTGCTTTTTCATATCATATACAGTTCAATAATTATTTTCTTAGTCTATATTATGTAAATACATCTATAATTTTGCTGTATTGTAAGCTATTTTATAAATCTATATAAGTGCATAAGCCAGTATATATTGTAATCTACATAAATAAAGTACTCAATCAATCAATCTATCTCTCTCGCACTCTTTCTCCCTCGTCCCCCTTTACATCATTTTCTGCTCTACCACTCTCATTCCCTATCTTCCTCACTGTCTTACACACTCTCTCTCTCTTTTCGTCTCTCACGCACACTCTCACACTGTTTGTCCCGCTCTCTCTCTTCCTAATTCTCCTCATAATACGTATGTTGTAGGTACTTTGGCACAAAGCGGATTCAGGCCTATTCTCTTATATGTTCTATTCAAGTAGAATATCAGAGCAGGTAGCTAAGGCCTACCTAACCTACCCAATCAATTCAATTCTTATCTAACCCAGTCAGCAGTAAGGCTTGATTCAAGGCTTGAATTAGAAGCAGCCTTCACTTGCCAATCAAGGCTGAAGTTGAATCCAGCTGGAAACAATCTTGCTTGACATTCAACTCTAAGTCCCCTTGAATTTCCATACTAGAATCGAAAGCAGCATACCCTTGTTTTTCAAGGCTAACAAACTTGGTTGGAATCGAAATTTAATATGGCATGCTATGTATTCGTTCGAATTTAGCTTTTATTGCATGGGTCAAACAAGTCTTGACTTTGCCTTGAATTCCCCTTGTTAGTCAAGCTAACAGTCTTGATTAGAATTGATCTTGAATATGGCTCGAAAGGTATTCTTTCGAATTTAGCTTTTATTGCATGAGTCAAACAAGTCTTGACTCTGCCTTGAATAACCCTTGTCAGTTAAAGCAATACCTACTATTACTTCAGGCCCCACAACTAATTAATGACGTCATAACATAGATGATTCTTCCTAGATCGTAGTAGTTTCTACTAGCTTATCAATGTAACTTTTGTTACTGTATCGATTTTTATTGGATGGAATACTATCTAAATTTTAAATTAAATACACTTGTAATTTTATTGAAATAAAAACACTTTATTCCACAAATTCAATAATTTATCCATATTTTCAGATTGATAGACATAGTCCTACTCAATTCAGTGATAGAGCTATTGATAAATTCATCTCAACCAAAAATACTTAATAATAGCCTGTATCAGAGTCAAAGGAGATGGTAAATCAAAGATAAACCAAATTTCCTAACTCTTTTTTAGGAAAGAGGCTCCCACAAACTTGATCACAATTGATCTGTAGTACAAAAAAACCTATCAGGAGATGTTTTTCAGTTAGGTAAAACCTTTAATATTATGATTTTATGGGCAGTTCCAACACGTTGCATTTACTTTTTAATTTATCAATTCAAAAGCTCTTCCACACACTTTATTCACACTGTTCTTCCACACTCAATTACACTGTTATTTCACATTTTATTTACACTGTTCTTTCACACTTTAATTAAATTTTCCACTCACACTTTATTTACACTGTTCTTCTACACTTCATGTAAACCGTTGTTTTGTAGAATTGAAGCTCTTTCTTCTTATCGCTCGTATCCATTTTCATTTCAAAGTATCATCTTTCAAAAAAGTAAAAAAACCGTTTTAAACTTTAAAACCGTATGGAAACTTTTGGAATCTTGTTATAATTCCCGCAACAATTAGGTACAGCAGTATCCCAATGATTTAAAACCCCAAATTCATTATTACTTTTCACAAACAAATATTAGAAGAATGATAAACAAACCATATTCATTGAAATGGAACACCGTGAAAATTGAATTTGTAATTCCAATTTTGTTGATTACCATATCAGATGTGATAACAAGCATCAGCGCCTTATTTCGCTTGCTTACCGCCAGTAGATCATCGATGATCTACATGTGATGACGTCATAGTTTATTAGAGATCAGTTGTGGGGCCTGAAGTAATAGTAGGTATTGGTTAAAGCCGATTTGAATCGATCTTGAATATAGCTTGCTGCTACGTATTCCTTGAATTTTGTTTCTATTGTGAGTGTCAACAATCCTCGAGTAGCCTATTTTACATTGTCTTCTTTACATTGTCTATTTCTCATTGTCACTTCCAAAATCTCCTCTAATACAGGGGAGAGGAGATCAACCTGTAGTGTTCATCCCACACAGCACAAAAAGTTTAAAAAACGTTTAATAAATTGATAAATGTTTGAAATGTATAAATCCGATAAACGTTATGAAAACACGTTTAATAAACGTTAGGGAATTTTACTAAAATGAACGTTCACTCTATAAACGTTTAATAAACGTCTAGAATGTATATTGCTGATAAACGTTATGAAAACAACGTTTGATAAACTTAGAAATGTTTACTAAAATAAACGTTAGAAAGGTTGGTACAGTATGGAATTTCTACAGTACCTACTCAGTCAACACACTAAGTGAAAATGTTATAAGTGAAAATCAAACATTTTTCACAGAAGGTGTCTCCTCCCCCCTCACCTGTGTAACTTGATCCCTAAAAATGTCTCAATTTAGGCTTTCTGACCAATAGGCCTAATTCCTAAGTGGAATTGAATTCCAATCCCTTTCTATCTTCTTCAAAAATCGTCTCCAACTCACCGTTATCGAGATAAAGAAAATGTTTTACACAAATTAAGACTGAAATTTTTTTGAGTTTTCCAAAAAGTCTCACTTTAAGCTTTTTGTAATCAATTCGGGTGCAGAATTGCAATTCAAATACTTTTTGTCTTTTGCGAAAATCGTCTAAAATGCACTGTTAACGATATAATTGACCTTTTGCGCTAAATCCACAGGGACTTAGGAATAAATTTGCCAGATGTTCAAGTTTCCCAAAAAAGTCGAAAAATTGTATTTCTAATCAATAGTTCGGATGCAGGATTGAATTTCAAACACTTTTTGTCTCTTGCGAAAATCGTCTACAACGTACTGTTGATGATATAATAGACCTTTTGCGCTAATTTTAATCCAGATAGGACTTGGAAAAAATTTGATCGATTTCTAAGTTTCCTAAAAATGTTCAAAAAGCAGTCTTTTATCACTTATTCGGCTACAGAAGTAGATTTCCAGCACTTCTTCTCAATGCAAAAATCCCGTCAGACGGGCCGTTGACGGGCTACTAACGTTTAAAATTTTAAATAATTGGTAATTGATGATGGAGAATTTTGAAAAAATTAATTAACGATTCTGTTCATGTTATAAACATTGTCCTAGAATTTCAAATGTTTCCATCCAAAATTGAAAAAGTTATATCATTTTTTCAAATTAGATTCCAGTTTGTGCTAAAAATCATGTCACACACCAAGCCTATGAAATAATTTTCAAGTTTTAAATTCAAATAATAATAAACTAGGTACTATTTTATTGATTCCAACATTATTTCAGTGGAAGCACAAATATAGATTCCCCCATAAAGAAATCATTAATCCGTCCCAGAAATATAGACTGTTTTAATGTTAACAATAAAGATTGTCTATATCAATAACTTTGAAACTCCCGGGGTAATTCATGCTTGTGCACTACTGCGCTTGAGCGACAGCCATTAAAGATGTCCTGTGCTCCTGTCTCCTTCAGTTTTCAGTAGTTGAAGGTGAAGTTCGTTCATTGTTTGTTTATCCTTTATTTTATCGCATCATCAAGTTGATGATAATTTTTGATTGCTGAAGGTCTTAAATTAAGGTAAGATCATTCATTTATGTCTAGGATATTTATTGATAATTTCATATACAGAAGTTACCTACTAAACAAAGCTGTTTAGCCTAGTTTTGGCAAAGCGTTATTCCCCAGATAAATTTGTAAAGCACATGTTGTTTTTAAAAGCACTATGGTAAATAATTATTAGGCCCTATTAATAACCCTGATACAACATTAATTGCAATGTTTAGTGTGTATAAGTTAATTTTTTCCATTTTTAAACCCAAACAGTTGATTTAACCAACTGTTAACATTGTTGGTACCGTACCTTAAACTTGTAAAACAACTATCAAGTGTGGTTTTGATTTTATGATTTAGGTAATAATTTTTAAACTAGTGATTATATGATTCAGTAGTATCATAATAGATTGATTTAATTATTATGAATGTTTAAGATATAAGAAGCTATTGTAAAATGTTACAATAATAAAGCTAATACCAGAATAGGCTTAGCCTACCCTCTAATAATATTAGTTATTTATAGGCATATTAGGGACTATGGTTACATTTGACCTAAGTAACTTTTTGAATACAGTATTTTGATTAGATAAAACATTATTTATTTCAATATGACTAGTATCAAATCAACCTCTTGAGAAATACTCTAAATAAACTGTAAATAGCAGCAATCATTCTTATTGATAGGCTACAATTTAATAATTAGTTCAGTACTATGTAAGGTCCTAAATACTCCCTTGTATTGGTTTATTGTTTTAATACTATCATTTATTAAAACCATATTAAATTATTACTTCAAAATTTCGGTGTAAATGCACGTCCAGTGCCAACATACCTGTCTCAATTTTTGGTTGGGATCGATTATTAAGTATGCTATTTTGAGCACAAATTTAAACGACGGTCACTATGGTTTTTGAAATAAACTAAGTTCAAAGTAGCACAATTTTACATGCATTTAACCTATAGTAGCAGCCATTTTATTATTGAAATCATCAAATTATGATATTCCCAATCTGAGTTTTCCAACCCAAGCTTTTCCTAACCTAAGCTTATTAACCTAAAGCTTTTCCTAACCTTAGCTACTTATGGTTGCTACTTATAGCATAGGTTAAATGCATGTAAGCTGTGCTACTTTGAACTTAGTTTATTTTGAAAATAGTGACCGCCGTTTAATTTTTTGATTTTGTGCTCAAAATATCATAGGCCTACTAAATCGATCCCAACCAAAAATTTGATGACAGGTATGTTGGCACTGGACGTGCACTTTAGCCAAAATTTCTTTCAATTAGATAATTGCTTTCATACATGTTCCATTTGATTTCAGACGAAGGTGGGAATAGAACTGCAGATACATATATACTAAAATCCACCATGACAGATGAATATGATGCCAAGGATTAGATTTGAAAAAAGTTCTTCTCCTCTCTACATTTGATGAAAGCCATTTTCAGTAAGTTGCACTCTGTCTCCTCCAATAATCAAATTTTTCAACATACATAAACAAACTTACTTGTAACCTTAACAAACAAACTTAGGCTACCTACAATAGCCTATATTCAAGAATTACTGGAGCAGTTTTAAGATTTTATGTCAAGCCCTATTAATAACCCTAATATAACAGTAATTGCAATTTTTAGTGTGTATAAGTTGAATGTTTATCATTTTCAAACACTGAGCCCGGTTGCACAAAAGCCGGTTAAATTTTAACTGTGATTAATTCCGCGAGAGCCAATCAGAGAAGCCGTTTTATCAAAAACGCATTCTCTGATTGGTTCTCGTGAAGTTAATCACGGTTAAAATTTAACTGGCTTTTGTGCAACCGGGTCTAATAGTTGATTAAACTGTTACCATTGTTGGTTAACTTCAAACTTGTAAAAAACTATCAAGTTAGTGGTTTTAATTTCATGATTCAATACATTTTAAGCTAGTGATTATATGATTCAGTAATATTATAATAGATTGATTCAATATCATGGATGGTTATGATATAAAAGAAGCTATTGTAAAATGTTACAATAATAGAACTATTCATAACACCACCTACTAATTATTAGTTACGGTATATTTATTAGGGACTATAGTTACATTTTTGTTAGGGACATGAACTAAATTTTTTTTTTATATTTTGATTAGATGAAACCATATTTATTCCAATATGACCAGTATAAAATAACCCCCTTGATAAATACTTTAATAAATTGTAATAGAAGCAATCCTTCTTATTGATAGGCTACAATTTGATAATTAGTTCAGTACCGTACTATGTAAGGTCCTTGAAAACTCTCTTGTATGGTTTATTGTTATATCATTTACTATCACTTATAAAATTCCTCTCAATTAGAAAATCGCTTTCATACTTTAATGTATCATTTGATTTCAGGCAAAGGTGGGAATAGAACTGCAGACGCATATACCAAAATCCACCATGACAGACGAATATGCTGCCAACTACAGTTTTAGATTTAAAACTCCTTTCTACATCTGATGGAAACCATTTTCAGTAATTGCACTATACTATTTCCTAATCACTAAAGCAGTTTTAAAATTTTAAAATGATAACTTTATATTGAATAGGCTCAGATTTTTAATTTCATATGAAGCAAAAATTTATTGTAAAACAAGCTGCAAATTAGTATAGTATTTCCAAAGAACCATATTGGAGACTTAAGTCACAATAAATCTCAATAATGTTGGATATGTTATAAGAAGTTTGACGAATGAGTGAACTGGCAGAAGTGTGAACCGCGGCTGGAGTCGGTTTAAGGTTGTGCAAAGGCTAAAAATAAAATTTATACTGGTGATATTTTTCAAAGTTTTTCGGTTTGTATATCATCAACCTATCAAAATGAAAAGGTATTCTCAGGAAAACATTTTTTCCGATCATTACTTTTTGAGATATGAGAGCCTAAAGTTTGAATTTTTGGGACAGAACATTTAAAATTCGATAAAAGATAAATCCTTGAGATTTAGAGGATAGATTCTTCATAGTATTGTTGAACTATTAAAAAAATATTTTCTGAAAATATCCATTTTATTGAAAATACAAGGTTTTTGGGCCACTCTGTATCTATATAGAACAAGACAATTATTTATCATGCAAATATTGGTTGGTTCTGAATTTATTTATCCTTTTGTGGATACAATCACAAATCATAAAAATATAATTTGGAAAGAATAGCAGGCTTTGCCCAAAACTATTTTATTCTCAAATTTTGATAATGAATAATATGTCCCAAATGTTTTTATAATTTTACTGCTGAAAGTTCAAGTTTAATTTTCATTGATGTTTAAAAAAATATAGGTATAAAAATCAGAAATAAAATATAAATTACTAGCAGGCCCTCTTTTTCATGTCTATATTGACTGGACTAATATGGTTGCAACTTTAAGTGAGTTAGTGTGAACGCATTACTGGGATAAAACATACCTATAGTCTTTTTTCTTTAGGGCTACTTTTGAATAATACTTGAGAATAGAAATCAAAGAAAAATAAAAATAATATTATTCTAATATTTTTATTTCTAAAAAGAAATATGCCAATTTTAAAATGGGTACTTGAATTTCTGTTTTTATTCACATACCTACAGGTATGGTTTGAAAAACAAATACGGCTATCTACTACAGTGCAGTGTAAATATTGCCTAAAACGCTAACCTTGCTAACATATAAAAATTAACATACAATAAAAATAAGTAACATCCATATTTATATAACCAAATGTCATATATTCGACTATAAGGAATAGCACATTCGCTCCTGGGTGGCACATATATGTGCGACATGACTAATCAACTCCTCCCAATAAAAAATTAGGTTTACTTCATATATACCAGGTTCAATTAATACAGAATACTCCACACATTCCAAATCATATCACCTGTTGAAATGAATATTTCCTTAACAGTAATTTGAATTACTCTGGAAGATCGTTAAATCCTCAAGTTTCTAAAATTTCAGGGGTTTTTCACTCGTGACACATATATGTGCCACTCGGTCTTTATATAGAATGGTGAGTGTAAACCAAGGATAGTGTATAGCAGGTTGCCTCAATCGCGTTTACATACGCGGATGAGATGGCATGAGCCTACGTGGCAAACGCCGGCTTCCCATAGAATTCATACATCAAAACACCGCGTCAATATCACTTCCTCACATAAAAACCGCTGTATTGATAAAAAATATGAATATGCTATTCAATTCAGAAAGAAACAAGCTCCACATCAATGTGTATTTTGAAAACATTAATTCATTTCGAAAAGTGTAGAAAGTCCTTGAATCTATCACTATATTCAATCGGTAAAACCTATTCATATTTGTGAAAAGGCTGGTAACTTATTTGTTTTGGACTTATTTTAAACAATAATATGACAAAATGAAGCGAACTTATTTAATTTTATGCTGGTCGTCCAATAATATTTAAAAATGATTGTTTATTATTTGACAATTGTTTGTGAAAATTGATAGTTGTATCGTCGCCCGGAATGCTAGTTGCAAGCATTTGTATTAATGATATTTGTTTAAGACTTTATTAATTGACATATACCTAGAACCAATTTAGCGAAATCATGGAACTGTTCACCATGGTTACAATTTATTTTTAGAACGTTGAACTGTCTGGTTACTAATAATTATTTCAGTTGTCTACTGGAAAGCGTAGTGCCAACACGTTGCTCTTGTAAGTACAAAACGTATTTGAAATGGTATTATCAAATCAAATTGTGTGTTCAAACGATTTGTTTTAGACTCGCCGGTAACATTTATAGGATTTTTACTGAAAATTAGTTTGATATTGTTTCAAAGGGGATAAAATGCTGAACATTTTGATGTCAATCACTTCTATGTAAAGTTGATGGTTGATTTGCTATGAGGGCTCAAAGTTGGCATTTTTACATTTGAATGCATGTTAAGCCAGGGCGAGAGGTCGCAGCATGACGTCACACCATAGCAGGCTGCGGTCTCCACGCGTCTTATGTGATCAAGGCAACCTACTATTACTATTCTTGAGTTTTTTCCAATTATAAGAATAGCATATCATCAAAGGCCAATGACATACATATTCATCATAAAATTCATCATTAGTAAAATTATTATTATTGATCATGTTTTCAAAGTATAAAAATAAAAATCCAAGAAAATATTTGACTTACAGATAGAAAATTTAAGTGTCCAATATGATGTGAAATGAAAATAGTTCATTCAATAACTTATTTGTGAATAAAACAATCATGTCAAAAAGGCTTTCTTTTATGAAAGTATGGAATAATCATAAATTAGTAGTCCCAATACATGTGGAGAAATTGCAAATCAGTTACTTGAATCAAAGAAGAACTCATCGTTTCGTACACTTCACCGCTTGCTCCCAATACTCTTTTCAATTTCTTCTACATGTTTGCCTTTTTGCACCAATGTCCAATCACTGCTACCCAAGACGGAACCTCCTTCAAACACAGTTTTTCAACAACCTTTGAAATTCAACGATACATATGCACATATACAGAGTGAGTCATATGTATGGGAACCCTTCTAATTTTGGAGACTGTTGTAGATATAATTCTGTAACTTCAGGATCAGTTATTGATAGATAAGCTTGAATTCGAGAAAATGTGATTATTCAATTGCAAATTATTGTTGATTCTATTAAATCATTCACTATGAAGAGATAGCAGACCTCATGTGTGTCTCCAGCGTTATTACCCTGTCACCAGCTGGCTCAAATCACTGAATAGTAGACTTGAGATGCGCGGGAACATTAGCGTCAGGTGATCAATTTTCATAACGGCAAGGAAAGTTGTGTGAGTGCGCCACACCAGATTTTTACATTTCATTTCAAAAGATGCTCCCGAAATGTTCCCCTTTATTATCTCGTTTGACAGTGTGCCAAACTGTCATAAATGTAAATGAGATGTCCTTATGAAGGTCTAAGTCAACCACTTATGAGGGGTTGAAATCCATTTATGTATGTCAAAAGGTAGAGTATTTGACCATAACTTATCCTGAAGTTACAGTTACGTATGTAATCAGTCTCCAACTTATAAAAGTTTTTAAGCTACATAATCAGCATTCTGAGAATTGATTACCGAGAAATTTTATATTTTACTCATAATAACCTATTAAGTTATCCCAAAAACTGTACATTTCATATTTTACAGGACCAAGAGTAGAGAGACTACGCCTCATGAAGCTCAAATCGAGGACGATAGCAGTTCAAAGTAAAAATATATAATTAGTTATAAATTGAAAGTTCAATTTTTGTAATATTTAATAAAAATCATTGCATTTTATTGAAAATATTGCTTTCTTATTTACATTTTTCGCTCATATAGTAAATACTCTGAAGTTAAGCTTTAAGAAAATAAACTAATATAGATATTAATATAATATTTAATATTTTAATAGATATTCAAAGTAATAATTGATGTGTTACTCAGATGTATATGAACTGTACTCCATTTGAGTGTTGCAAGCATAGAGGGCTGTTGAACTAGAGCAGATTTGATTTAATTAATTCATCGAATGGCGAGTGACTCATGCACTGCTCCCTCTCAGGACAGTCTGCAAGCTGTTATTGGTTAGCAGAGGTCGATCTCGACTCAATACAGCTACAGAGACAGTTTATAGACTGCCCTGACAGGAGAATGAATATAATTTTGCCATTCACAGGAGAATTTTAAAGAATATTTCAATTTGAATAATATTAAAAATATAAAATATATATTAATAATCTGATTCAGTGCAATCCAATATCAATGCTTAATCATAATTCAAATTTCATCCAGAATTTGAAATAAATCTGTAATTCTTATTATTCATGATTCATTATTCTTCCAAACTAATGCTCCAATCTTACATTGCCTTAATACTCTATTTCTATACTCAGTGGACATCCATACATTCTATATATAGATGAAATCTATATAATATTAATATATATAGATATTATATAGTCCTATATATATATTAGATTATATAATCTATATATTATATAATCTATATAATATATATATTATATAATCTATATATTATATATAGATTTCATCTATAATATATAGAATGTATGGATGTCCACTGAGTATAGAAATTGAGTATTAGGCAATAGTAAGATTGGAGCATTAGTTTGGAAGAATAATTGAATCATGAATAATAAAATTACAGATTTATTTCAAATTCTGGATGAAATTTGAATTATGATTAAGCATTGATATTGGATTGCACTGGCTTGAATCAGGATTGATTCACTCTAACATCCATCTTGAATCCGACTCTAATTGATCTAAATTGGGCCTTGAATGGGGGGATTGCATCCAGCATGCGTTTCAAGCCTGAGTCAAGACTGCATCTCATTCCTGATTCGACCGTGCATCTCGGCCTGAATCGAGCTCGCAACGCGATCTTGATTTTAGCTCGCAGCACCAGCCTGATTAGAGCCTGCATTTCGAGCTCGAAACTGGCTTGAACGATGTATAAACGGACTCTTGAATTCAACTCATTTCGAGCAAAACGCATGCGAATGAAATCTTGAATCAAGCCCTCACGTTTGACAAAACGAGCTTGTTTTGATTTCGATTCAAGTTGATTTTGCTGATTGGGAATGGTCTGCATTTGATCAGCATACAAGCTTGCTTGTTTTCAGCTTGATTGTGGTCAATTGACCGCTGCTTATGATCGCCCATTACCTGTTACACAGAACACAATGTTAGAAAATATTCAGATTGGTTGGAGTTGTAGGAAGATTCTTGAAAATGGAAATGGTTCATTATTTACAAAGGTAGAAGTTGTGATAGAATGACTTGGAAATTTTCGATCAATTGTTCGTACAGATATACACGCCGCGAACATGAGCAATTCTCTTTTAATCAGCTGACTATATTTGTATTTTTACAGAAACGGTAAGATACAGATATAAAAAGCTTGGCAGCAGATGATTAAAAGTGGATTGCTCATATTCGCGGCGCGTATCTGTAAGTACCTTAACGTGATTGAATTAAAAAGCGATCTGATATTGTAGAAACCACTGATACTGTTGTAGAACCACAGTTGAAAAAAAATGTAATCGATTTATTCAATCAACTTGAGATAGAAGTTTCAGAAAAGGTGGAAGAGGTAGTGTCGAAATTAATCACGATTATAAAGATAAATTTTTATTTTCAAAAGGCTATTTCAAAGACTATTTCAAAAACGTTCTGGCTGTTGCACAATCATTATCAATCTCTAGTGAACATCGAGCAGCAGAATATAAATAGTATAGTATAGGTATCGATATAAAAAAATTATTCTTTTATTTATTTATTTCATTGGCAACTACAGATCATAATTATAATAATATAATAATATGATTGGGAGAAGACAACAGGCATAGCCCAAAACTGTCTTCTCCCAAATTTTTACAAATAAGTTTCAGAAAGAATGAGGTTAAGATTCCACTTTCACTTCAAAAAGTCAAATTTCCACTTCAAAACTAATGACTAAACTAAAAATTTTGAATTTTGACATTAAAAAACTGATTAAAACAAAAATATTTCACTCAAATCTCTACAAATTGGAATGTTTGAGTAATTTTGCAAAATTTTGAGCCAGAAAAGAAACAGGTATAATATAAATATAAAGAAAATAATTAAAAATCTCAGTACCCTTTTTTTTAAATATTTTATCACGACATGTTTCGGTCATTTATGCCATTTTCAAGTCACAATGGCATAAATGACCGAAACATGTCGTGATAAAATATTTAAAAAAAAAAGGGTACTGAGATTTCTAATTATTTTCTTCATATTTATATTACAAGTAGCCCTATACAGGAAAGAGATAAACAGGTATAATGTATTGGATTCAAAATTACCACATCAAGTCCATACCATTCTGATATCTTTTGATACTGTACTTTTTCGTTGCAAATTTGATGCAGAACCCATGGTCTTCGGTTGTTACACCGTGAGAAATCCTGCATAAGGAATAACGAACCAAGGTGAGAGCAACGAAACCCTCTGAATTTATATTTCAAGTACAAACCAATAACAGGTTACCCAGATTATGGGGTAGGAAGATCAAGAACTACGAAATGGCAAACATAAACAAGGAAATATATTATGTTGATGAGCATCAAATTGCAGATGCTGTGAATGAGCTGAAATATGATATAGAGGGACTCTTTAGCATATTGATCTCCTCATCAGCATGGTGTGTGGTGCTGCGAATCTAACATTCTATGTTACTTTTTACACTCTTTGGGTGCGAAGGTGATGTTTTATTGGCTTGCAAAATATCGCATTCCAAAACATTTCGGAAATACCGGTTCAAGGTAGAGGAAGTTGGTCTATGTTTTGGTGTTTTGCAAAAATAATGTGGGAAAAGTTCCTTCAGACTGTGCTTTGCTAATTTGAGCAGAAGGTGTCAGGTAATTTGAGATTTGACCTACTCATGAGCTTTGAGTGAGGCCTTAGAAAAAGGTCGGGAACTTCTTTCTAGCTGAAAAATGAAGTTATATTTTGTTTATTATTTACAGTCTTGTTCGCAGTATCATAATATTGATGTATCGCAAGAATGAAGTAGAAAAAGTCCCTTCAGACTAGGCTAATTCGAGTAATAGGGGTCAGGTAATAGTATAATAGTAAGTATGATAGTATATTAAGAGTACAATATCTTAATACTGTGGCAAAATATTCAGGTCTCTCAAAACTGAAATCATACTTTGGAATTAGTATAGAAATTACTAGTAATAGTATCGAAGTTTCGGAAGATATAAGGGACAGAGATGAAAATATAAAACTTGGTAGTATAAGGGATAGAGATGAAAATATAAAATTTGGTGGTATAAGAAAAGCAAAGGCTATTTTCATCAGTAAGAGGCATATCCTCCTCTCAAATAGTCTTCAGTTACAAATTGGGAAAAGATTAACATTGAATGAAAAAAGACTAAGAAATTGTCGAAAAATCACTGATTTATTGATAATTAGAAAGACCGGTTTCGGTTATTACACCATTGTCAATCTCTGATAAACGTTTAAAGTTTATCAGAGATTGACAATGGTGTAATAACCGAAACCGGTCTTTCTAATTATCAATAAATCAGTGATTTTTCGACAATTTCTTGGTCTTTTTCCATTCAATATGAATAATTACCACAATATCAACTTCTCAACTACACAAAAAAGATTAACAAGTAGTTCTGTGAACAGTAGACCTCAGTTGCAGTTTTCTATTCCACAAGCATCTGATGACACCTGTTCTAGTTGATTCAGTTGAATCATAATTTACTCTTAAAAACTGTTATTTGTTTTCTCCTAGATCAAAAAGTCACTTATGTAGATAAACTCAGTTCACGTTTGAATTTGTATCCCATATGATAATTTATCCAGTTCCGTGATGATATTTCCATGTGATGAAAATATTTCTCAACTATTTTAAAATTATTTTTTTTTCAATCAAGAATATGATAATTTCTTCAGCATTATTCAATTCATTTAATCATTTCTTATTCTATCTTCAATCATCTATTAAATTTGTTTTTCAAATGTGGGAATATTGATACTGATTGGCACACATCATAAAAAATATTGAAACCCTACCTTATGAAAATATACATGGCCAGACATCAGAATTTCTGTGTAATGCATGCAATGATAATCCACATGTCGCTGATTGATTATGAATAATTCTATAGTCTGATTGATCCTATCTTCAAAGTAGATGATATATATATATATATATATATATATATATATATATTATTATATATATATATATATCAGAGAGTATGGAGAATTCCGGCTTTTTTCCGGAATTTTTCTTTTCATATTTTCCTTGAAATGCAAAATTTTTAAAACCTTGTGTATACATCGACGCGTTTGGCCGTAATCGCGTTACATACAGACAGACAAAAGAAAATCCGAGTTGAAACATAGACCTCACTACGTTCGGTCAATTATATTGTGACTGAATATCCAGGTCTCTATAAACTGATGGAAATGGTAATCATACTGTAGAAGAATTATTTTAGAGATAACCAGTACCATAGAGAAACAATAGCGTAAGTAGATATCCCATGGTGAAGGGCGTTTAATATGTCGCAACTTTTACTGTTATCTCAAGCCGATATTCCACTTAGTTCTTTCCGGTGAAGATGTGTGACGCTGGTAGTCCCTCATATTGTGCCGTTCATACACTCTCACCCCAACAAAACAGTAGAAAATGACAATAATCGACAGTAATTGGCTTGAGATAACAGTAAAAGTTGCGACATGAACGCCCTATACCATGGGATATCTACTATTTGTTTCTCTATGCCAGTACCCTTTCACGTAATATTTCACGTAAACACAAAAAAGGTTAGCAGCTAGTGCTAAGGATAATTACTGACTAAATTTTTCAAGTTTCATTACAATTGAAACTGTTAAAATTCCTCCTCAATTTTAAAGATTTCAATTGATATCAGTGAAAGTAAGCAATCATATTTGAATCAATCCAACTTTTTCATTCTCATTCTAAACTTTTTTCACCGACCCCTCTATAGTACCTTGTCTATCCTTCCCGGAGTTTCCAATACTTCTCTCCTGTAGTGAGGTCCACGTTATAATGGCACTGTTTGATCAGCAATGGTATTGCTATCCTTGTCTATCATTCAACAAAACGGATAGCGCTATCTCTTTCTCGCTTTGCTCTGTTGCCAGATGTCTTTAAACAATGTAGAATTGATAATTAATTAACAAGATATTTCATCTTAATTATGGAATTATTGAAAAATATAATTCATTGCTGAATGAAATCTAATTGATCATTTCAAACGAGGATGAACAGTTAATATTATATTAATAAACCTGTATCAGCTACCGTCTATAGAAGGCATTGAAAACCGAGGATCGGCAACATTGTTCTCCCATCTTTCTCCACTTTGGTACATCTTTCTCCACTACTTTTGGTAGAGAGTTAGTGGGGAGGATATTTTTAATATTCTTACCGAAGAATGGACATTGATATTTCTAAAGCTCGGCCAATTTATATAGAAGCATAACAATTTAATTATTATCTATAGTTATTATATTACAAATTGCTTTTTATATCATATACAGTTCAATAATTATTTTCTTAGTCTATATTATGTAAATTCATCTATAATTTTGCTGTATAGTAAGCTATTGTATATAAGTGTATAAGCCAGTATATATTGTAATCTACATAAATAAAATACTCAATCAATCAATCAATCAATCCACTGCCATTATAACGTGGACCTCACTATAGTTGTATAATAGGAATAGTGGAGGATATAGTGGGGTCCACGTTATAATGACAGTGTATAAAGATAGAAGAATAGCGATGACGATTCTCTGCATTAATCAATTATATTTCTACACTGTCAAAATAGTTATTTGTGCAAGTAGTGCGCAAAGTGACAGTTTGCTGCACCGAAAGAAACGTTTACGCCCGAGCCGTAGGCGAGGGCGGAATGGTTTCTTGAGTGCAGCAGAGGAGCTTTGCGCACGTATTTCACATTAAGTTTTTCCTACAGTTACCATTGAATATGAAAAGTGGGTAATTATGGGTAAAATTGCCTGAAATGCATCAAATGTTTTTCTGTGTAATTTTATTAATGATAAAAACCTTAATCCTAAAATCCTAAGTCCTCGTTGTCCTTGGTTATAATATATAATGAATAATATTTAGCGCGTTGTGCTTCGTTGCACCTCTGCTCACTATAGCAGCCACAGCAGTCACTGTTACCAACTTCATTTTGATTTTGCTGCACTGTTGCTCCATATAACCTCCTAAGTATTTTGCGTTGCCATGTTGCAAATCTGGAGTGCAGAAAAATTTTTCCCGCACTAGAGCGGAAAAGTGATTCTTTGCGTTCTGTAATCAGTGCAGCAATGGCCACTTTTCAACGTAACTGTAGGAAAACATAATTGTCATCATTGTGGACCTGGAAAAGGATAGTACCACCGGCTTTGTTGAATGATAGACAAGGATAGCAAAACCAAAGTTGATCAAATACTGTCATTATAACGTGGACCTCACTATAGGAGATAAGTTCTCATCCCATTACAAAGTATTTCCAATAATAATTCAGTCAGTTCCCACGAGATCGCATGTTCTAAGTCAAAGGACAGACAGATTCCAGTTAAATGGACGTGAATTATGCAGCTATTAGCTCCAATCGTTTAACATATAAGTTGTATTCAAATAAAAACGTCGAGTTGAGGGAAATAATAATCATACTATAATATATGCATGTTTCTATAGCATCCAAGTGATGACAGTCATGTATAGATATATTCCCTCCCTGTATTACTGTTTAGTGTTTCAGATAATACAGCTAACCACGACCTGTACATATATACATCCATACCACGATCTGTGGTCAGTCATAATTTGATCTATGATTAAGGATCGATTCAAAAATGTTATCTATGTGTATATGATCGATGATCAGTATCGTATGTGCCCACACAAAAACGTTGATCATGTAACATAATATTATCAATATATATAAAAGGGAAATGGCACTCACTCACTGACTGGCTGACTGACTGACTCACTCACTCACTCACTCACTCACTCACTCACTCGCAGAACTAGAAATCTACCGGACCAAAAACGTTCAAATTTGGTAGGTATGTTCAGTTGGCCCTTTAGAGGCGCACTAAGAATCTTTTGGCAATATTTCAACATTAGGGTGTTTTTAAGGGTTTAAAGTTCGTCTTTTAGCATGTATATTCTTCTTTCCCCATCTCTTAATTATAATTGAATTTCCATGTCATATGTTACTATAGAACTATAATCTAGATAGAGTACCTCTTCGAAACATTGTTAACTGGCAACTAAATAATAAATTTGTCAGGTTGGCATTAAGTTGAGTTGACTTTGTTAGGTTGGCACAAGTTGAAGATTAAAGCATTTATCGCGTAAAAAATTGATTGGGCACTGCTACTTCAATCCTGGGAATATTATATTACTAGCCGTCAGGCTCGCTTCGTTCGCCATATCCGTTTAGCCTGGACCCCCGACTGGATTGTCCTAACATATGATAAAAAGCTCAATTGAAAAATGCAGGCGAGCGAAGCGAGCCTGCTGATCTCATTCTAGACGATCCAGTCGGGGGTCCAGGGGCGGAGCCCCCTGGCTAGACGGATATGGCGAGCGAAGCGAGCCTGACGGCTAGTCTATTATAACATAATGCATGTGAAAAGGTATGTAGTAAAAATTGGTGTGGGCGCACTCACACAACTTTCCTTGCCGTTATGAAAATTAATCACCTGACGCTAGTGTTCCCGCGCATCACAAGTCTATATTCAAAGATTTGAGCCAGCTGGTGACAGAGTAATAACGCTGAAGACACACGAGGTCTGCATCTATCTCTTCATAGTGAATGATTTAACAGAATCAACAGTTTGCAATTGGATAATCACATTTCTCGAATTTCTAGCTTATTTTCAATTTTAGGTGGAAAATGTTACTGAACATTAATTGTAGAGATTTATACTCAATCTACTCCACTCGAAATTCTTCATTTAAGTTCTATCTGGGCCCTGATAATTGGAAATCTAAAATCAAACTTTGCATAGTTGGGGCGGAGCTCCTGAAATTTTTACAGATATGGACTTGTGGCAGTGATAGAGCTTATCGTTGACTATTTTAGGTATAACTTTAATCAAAATCGTTCGAGCCGTTTCGAG
>NW_024090288.1:0-53153 GCF_014356525.2 Nilaparvata lugens
CCTTATTCAGGCAGATGAGACATACCCACCAAGGAGACTCATGCTGTACAGGATGGAAGGGAGGCGAAGACCAGGAAGGCCGAGACTGCGCTGGATGGACGGTGTTGACAAGGACGCACAAGTGATTGGAGCCAGAGGTTGGAAAGCGAGGGCGGAAGACAGAGACGAATGGAGGCGAATACTGGAGGAGGCCAAGACCTGTAGCGGGTTGTAGCGCCACTGATGATGATGGTGATGGTGATGCGAGAAACCAAAAAATTGTATCTTTAAGCCACCCCAACCCCCTTAGCACAGGGGGTAGGGGTGGGGACTTTTGATATGTTTACCTCCTAATTACCCTAAACAGAACTTCGGGGTCAAAAATTGTCTTCCCAACTTATCCCTCTAAAACCTATCCTTGACTGGACTATATTATTAAAGTTTCGTATCTTCTGAAACACTTTAAATCAAGACCAAGTACCATTTTTTATCATTTCGGGTTACCGAGATACACTGTTTGAATATAGAAATTGGCCATTTTTTTGTGTATATGTAAATATGGGCTAAAATACACTCTAGGAGGAATTTTCTATTTTTATAAAAATTCAGTTATGATACACGATTTTGAACCGCCTTGGCGAGCTGAGAAAGCATAACACCCCCCCCCCTCCAACCGCTAGGGAATACTGAAATTAAATGTATAACTTGAGATTCTCATAGTACATAACCCAAGATGATTTCAGTCGAAATATGTATTTTTTTGTTAGGAAGGCCTTGAAAAGGTATTATAAGGTCTTACCAACTTTTCCCTCTATACCCTTTTTTGTGCATTCATTGCCTGGACTAATAGACATATAAAAAAAGGGGGTGTGCTTGCAATATATATTGTAGTTCTGACTCTTTTATATATTATTTGAATACATGAGAGAAGTTCTAAACCAATTTCTTCATGCATAGGGTGGCCCAAAAACCTCGTACTTTCGTTTCATTCTCCAGCTTTCAGCTATTCCCGCTAAATCCATTAATCGGACAGAAAATTTGCTCTCGCCTTTTTTAGATTAAAAAATTCTGAATAAAATGAGATCATTCGGAACTCTCTTCTCTAATGAGTACTGAATTATGATTTTTTAAAATGAGTGAAATTTGAAGAAAAAAATAGATTTTGATGAATTTTAGTTTTTAATCAACAATATCTTCCGATTGTTACCATTCAGATGTATAATTCAAAATCCCTCTGGGCTAATTTTTGTGCTCTACAATCTGAGATCAGTGAGAGCGCTCTATCTCATATAGATTTCCAGGTACACCTGACAACAATGCTCCTTGTATTGTGAAAAACACCTAATTTTTAGCTTCATCCATCATCACCAACTAAATTGTCGTCACATTGATATTTCGCACAATGATATAAGTTTATGAGATTATATTCTATGAGAATCATCCATTGGATGCACTTCATTTCAGTATTTCCTAGAGGAGAGGCGCGCATAAGGACACCTCGAAGATCAAAATTTCAAACACTTGTAACTTTTGACACAATGCTCGGATCTCATCGTACTACACTTCATTCTTTTCAGCTCGTCAAGGCGTTTCAATATCATGCATCAACGCATAATGACTAATACTGTTTCCGATTTCTAAAGGCATTGTGATGAAATCACGAGGTGCTACTCACAGAAAAAACTTCTAATTTTTTCTCTTGGAGGAAAAATAGCGCCTCTGGACCGTAACGTATGATGTCTGTAATTAAAATCATTGGGGGTTTTGCCTTCTCTTGTCTATAAAATAATGTTTCTAAAACTTTGAAAAAATACAGTTATCACAAGGGTAAAATTTATGTGGCTCTAAATAAAACAAGTGAATGGTGTCTGACAGTATTTAAACTTATTAATCTAATGATCAATTTTTCATCAGCAATCAGAGGATTGGTAGAGTTGATTTATAAGCTCCTCCCCACATTGTTTTATGCTTTACTCCAACCTGCTTTCTATTGGTGCAAAATTAAGCTAATTGAGAATATGATCAGAACGCTACCTTTTTAAAAATAATAATAGAAATCAAAAAATAATATAGGTAGAAATCATGTGGTGAGGAGCTCGGGAAATGCCAGAAACTGGATTTAGAGAGTTGGAAATAAATAGGCTTAATTGAATTATAGAAAATAGCTAGCACCCTTGTAATACTTTCAAATTAAACACGACTAGTTTCCACCTTTTATGTAATTTTGAAGTCGACTTGAGAATTACATAAATGTCGAAAATGATCGGGTTTAATTAAAAAGAAAATTACAAGGGTAGGTTACTAGTTATTTTCTATAATTGAACGTTCAAGTAGCCCTATTATAATACTTTATCAGTCTTAATATAAATATCCTCATTTGCCAATTCCAGCAGGACTGATACTGAATTCAGTGGTGGATTCTATTCTGAGCATGTCATGTCCAATCACTGAATAGTTGAAAATGCATCAAAACTTCACAATCTATTATTTAGATTTGTTCTATCTCTTATTAATAGGCTAATAAATTCGATATTTGTTTCAAAATCTCATATCTATGCTATTCTATTGAGCGAGTAGTCTCTGTTCGATGGTTCTTGAAAACGGCTTTCAACGATTCCAATGTAATTTAGTAGCTTCATGATACAAAAATTCGTTTGAACCGGGACTGATTATTGGGATAACACGTTGAAGGAGAAATTAGTTTTTCGAGGAGCACCTGATCAAGACTAAGATTTTCATTGTCTATTGAAAATGAGAGAGTGAAAGAAGAGAGTTAATTGTGGTAGAAATTCGCATTCACATTGAGAAATCCGTATACTAATCAAAAATGTAAATGTAGCCTAAATATACAAGTGAGCGTAAACCAATAAGAATCAAATTAATAAACTGTTAGATGAATTACAAAAACATAATACTCAACTTACCTTTTACAAGGCAATAGTAAAAATAAGAGTTTTATTTCAATAGTGAGCACAAACTTCAAAACTTCTATTTGGGTTTGAATATTTTTGCTCTTCGACCAAGAAAAATATTTCCAGCATTCTTTTTCCCAGATTTCAGTTGTGGATGAAGCATATCTGTAAGCAAACATAAGCATATTATAATTATTTTGATATATTGAATAAAATTGAAAATAAAATTTAAAATATACTTAGCTAAAACATTAAGCTGTGTTTACACCAAAGTTATGAACAAAATGTTAATAACTTAATCTTTATAGATTCTATTAGATTGAACGTAACTTGATATGTGACAAACACATATATTATATTCATCATGTGTATGATAAGTTATGTTCAATCTAATAGAATCTATAAGGATTAAGTTATTAACATTTTGTTAATAACTTTGGTGTAAACGCAGCTTTACTCACTCTCAGACGGAACATAACAAACGTAAATTACGGTACTCAAAAGAACGAAGGTATATAAAATATAGCATGTATGTATAGAAGGAATATAGAATCATTAAAAAAATCATATGTAATGTAACCTGTTATAACTTTACTATTTCAAATAAGATAATAAAATCTAGGAATCTACTCAATAGAAAATCATTGAGTTTGAATGTAAAAATTTACATGATATACATGACAAGCAGAGAAGTAGTCTGTGGGCTGTAATTCCATTCCTGTTTCAAATTTCGAAGAACTATTAGACTAAAATATAATAATAATTATTTATTCATGTATTCAGGGCTACTTATTTCTATTTAGGATAGAATAACATTATGTACCCCATTTTTTTGAAGTTTATAATATAAAAAACTATTAGTAAAACGTTCATAAACTTATGAAATTTTTAAAACCTAAAGATGATGTAAAACATCGAAACTAGGCTAGAAGCCTAGTTTTAATCTGTTATTTATTATTAAAAACTATGATGTTATTTTATAAATAAATACAAGTTAATATTTTTGAAATTTCCTATTCTGATAACCAGCTGACTACTAATATTATTAGTTTGTATTTATAGGACCCTGTTGGGACAAAATATCTGTTTTGTTAAATTGTGTGAAATTTCAATGCTTTCATGCCATATGACTGGATGTAGACTGTGATACAATTTCACAACACTGTCGCGCAGAGTTGTCAATTTTCATATAATTATCCAGTTATATATAAGCTTGTATGAGAAGAAACATTTCGCACAATTTGGCAAAACAGACATTTTGTCAATTACTTAAATTGTTTTATTCAGCGTATAGTTTAATAAGCGCAATAAAAACTAATGCCCTGCGAAACGCACAGACACTTGGTGATTTACTGGTGGCCCAATGTAGGCTAATGCAAGCATAATATTGTTATAGATTACCGGCCAGATAGCCGAGTTGACTAAGGCGTTGCACCCTTAAGTCTGCTAGTGCTACCTGGTCGCGGGTTTGAATTCCGCATCCCATCGAATAGACGTCTTATCATCTCATAATTCATAATGTGAGCATTATCCGCAATAAAAAATATTCAAATCACGGTAGGAAAGTTACGTTGTTTTCCTTGAATCATTTTCAGCGGCATTGACTTTTATGTTTGACTATTATCATACGTGCAAATAGACAAACATATTAATTTGTTTTTTATTGGGCTATTCAATTTTTTTCGGAACTTTTACTCATCAAAACTTGTAGAGAAAAACAGTTTAAGGCTATGTCTATTGTCTTCTCTCATCATATTATTGTTTAATATAATGATATGTAATAGCAAATTATTTTATTGGAAATATCAGAAATGATTATTAGGCTATTATAGATTTTTCAAACTATTGATTGATTGATTCTTTATCGCAAATGACAATGTATTGCCAGGTCTTGCAAGACCCATTGCATACTAGCACTACATTATAATGGAAACAAATGAACAATTAACATATTCAGAACAGAAAATAAATATGTAGATGAGTGGATAACTTTTAGAGACAAAGTGTAGGCTCTATTGAACTATCAATACCGTATTGAACTCATTTCATTTAATGTGAAAATTATGATGTTTTCAATTTATTGAGCAAATTATATCTTATATTATATTAATCAAATAACTTTTAGCCTATATTACTTATGAAATTGAATCATAGGTTTACCTAACTGTGACAATGACTGCGTTGGTCATGGATATATATTATATTAGGCTACGACTTCGTTAAGTTACATCATATTGTGGTACTCAAACTTTGTTGATCGATTGATAGGAGGCAGCAGGCCTAATAGTGGACACTAGTATTCACGCACAGGAACAAATGAACGCATTTTTGCATGCAAAAACGAGTAAGCTTTTATTTGAAAATAAAAGTTGAACAATTTTACAATATTTCAAAGGATTTTACTTCCAAAATACTTTGTATCAGAAAATGATCAAACCAAATGAAAAATAAATAGAGCAGTGTTCTTTTAAAACGGAAACTAATTTATTTTGAGTTAACCCAGTAGTTCTGACAAGCCTTTTTCAGTCATGGCAACGATACCTAGCATGTCAATATTTTCTATTTACAAATGAACAATTCAAGATCATAGAAAGCCGCCTATAAAAATTGTAAACATGATATAAAAACGATGTGATTCTTAAAAAGAATCTATCAGAAAACTGAAACAACTGAACAAAGAACGCGGTCGTGCCAAGGTCTCATCCATAATCTGGTCTGAAATGCAACAAAGCGCAATGTGGTGGTTTGTTATAACTAGCCTAAGCTGAAGCTTATAAATGGTCGTACTAAAGAAAACAATGTTCATATAGAAGAAATAGCTACAAAAATAGCTTAAACAACTTATATTAAGATAAAAATAGTAAATACAAACCAATAAACAAGTTTTACACTATTGAATTCCGGATCATTCAACTCACCAAATTCCTTGGCCATTTCATGTACAGTAACAACACGAATTTGAAGCTTGAAACTAGTCTTATATCAACATAACGCCTTATCATTTCATTAAACACACAATTGCAATAAACTTGGCAATCACTGTATCTGTATAAAAGTTAAATACATTATTAAATATTCAAACACAAGCACAATAATATTATTAACGTCAGTCTCAAACTGCTTTCATCCCCGCCTAAAAGGTTAGAAAATGGCGTCAACGATTAGACTGATCTGTAATGTTCGGCTACAGCATTCGAAAATTAAAAAGATTGTCTGTAAAACTTGATGTTTTTTAATATATACAGTTAAATATATTATTTCTAACAAGCATACACTAGAGTCCAACACTTTGCTTTAATCACTGCAAAATGATATTTTCTGTTATTATCGTCTCGCATCCAGGACTCTGACTGGGATATGAGACTAGCTCAATGCGTTTATTCTTTGGTTGTCAGCAACCATTGCAATCCCACGACTCTCTACAATAAATAATAAACACTCGATTATAAAAAAGTATAATATTTTCAATCAATAAATATACGTCTTTCTCAAGCCAATATTGTTTGTGAAAAATCTGATTTTCTGATTAATTTATTTATATTCTCCGTTAATTATTCGAAAACCGGAATATTCAAAAATCTATAATGGACTTGGACCACGAGGACAAGAGCCCTGTCTCACAACGTCACAGCGGGTGTCATTCGTAAGTGCAATATCTCAAAAGTGCGAGTATTTCAAATTTTCCATTTGTTTCTTATGAATATGAAACTATCGGCACATTTGCTATAATATCAACATATTGACATTGAAGAGCCATAACATAGCATTTTAACCTCTCTTTTCACCTTCAAAGCGTAATTCAGAAGGACCTTTTACGTTATGTTCATACACTAGACGAATTGAAATCTCACAATATTGAGGCACTCTCATAGTTTACAGCTGTCCTTGATTGACTGTCCAATAAAATGAGAGAACTCCGGTAATTATTTCTAAACCAAAGTTCAAAATTCAAATAGCGTTTCAAACAACGCCAATTCAGCGCATTATTCATTTTAAAGGTTTACATGGTTTCACATTGTAGTCCAGTCCATAGACATGGTGTGCTTGCAATTTATTTTGTAGTTCTGATTTTTCAATATATTATTTGGGTACATAAGAGAGGTCCAGAACTAATTTCTTCATGGAAATTTCCTTGTGGTCCGAAAACCTTGTATTTTTGGTTCATTTTCCAGTTTCCAGCTATTTCTGCCAAATATCGTAATCGGACAGAAAAATTTGTTCTCGCCTTTTTTTCATGTTATAAAATTCTGAATAAAATGTGATCATTTGGAACTCTATATCTCCAATGAGTAGTACTAAGTTATTATTTTTCAAAAATGAGTGAAATTTGAAGAAAAAATTAATTTTGATGAATTTTAGTTTTTGATCAACAATATCTTCCGATTGTTACAATTTTTCGTGTACCGTATTGGAATATAGGCTTAAGTACACTCAACAATAAATTTTCCATTTTTCGACCAAATTTGACTTATGATGCATGTTTTTGGAACGCCTTGACGAGCCGAGAAGAATGAAGTGTAGTACGATGAAATCTGAACATTGTATCAAAAGCTATAAGTGTTTATAACTTAAATTTTTATCCTTGAGGTGTCCTCAAGCGCGCCTCTACACTAGGAAATACTGAAATGAAATGCATCTATGGGTGATTCTTGTAGAACATAATCTCATGTATACTTACTGTATGTCATTGTGCGAAATATCAATGTGAGGACAATGTAGTTGGTGATGATGGTTGAAGCTGAAAACTAGGTGTTTTTCACAATACAAGGAGCATTGTCAAATCTATATGAGATAGAGTGCTCTACCTGATATCAGATTGTAGAGCACAAAAATTCGCCCAGGGGGATTTTGAATTATACATCTAAATGTTAACAATCGTAAGATATTGTTCAAAAACTAAAATTCATCAAATTTTTTTCCTTTAAATTTCACTCATTTTTGAAAAATCATAACTCAGTACTCATTGGAGATAGAGAGCTCCGAATAATCTTATTTTATTCAGAATTTTATTATCTGAAAAAAAGGCGCGAGCAAATTTTTCTGTCCGATTACTAGATTTGGCAGAAATAGCTGAAAACTGGAAAATGAGCCGAAAATATGAGGTTTTCGGGCCACTCTATCTAGAACAAGGAAATTTTGCATGAAGAAATTGTCTTCTGTTATGTAGCCTACCCAAATAATATATTAAAAAATCAGAACTACAATATAAATTGCATGCACCAATTTAATATAGTGACTGGACTATATTGTTCAACTCTTGAAAATTAACTTTAATCATGTCTATCTATAGTACTCTAGTTACACTATAGATTGGCTTGAATACATCGATTTTTCATAGTGAGGTAGTTACCCCAACCAGTGGGTAACATTGTCTCTTCACAAAAATACAGTATAATTTATTATCTTTATCAACGTGAAGAAAAACATTCATTTTTATAACAAAAAATATTCTAAACATCGCAGATTACAATAAAAATATTTCAAGAAATTTGTTTCAACTTAAAGTATTGATTGCAAGTTAGTTAAAATTTCAACTCCACAAAATCGGTATAAAATCACCCCGGTTTACTGTAGCCTATATTTCTTGA
The DNA here is from genome assembly GCF_014356525.2 of Nilaparvata lugens. NCBI lineage: Eukaryota > Metazoa > Arthropoda > Insecta > Hemiptera > Delphacidae > Nilaparvata > Nilaparvata lugens. The sequence continues at coordinate 8,480 of NW_024090288.1, forward strand.
AATACTTTCTGGGGCAAAAAATACATCATTATAAATCCTGGGGGATTGGGTGTTCAAAAATGGTCGCAATTGTTAATGTACGGATTATGACCTCTGATCAAGGTACGGTATAAGTTGTTACATTTAGGACACTAGATTCGGTAACCAATGGGACATTCGAGCGAATCACGGGGTATTGCTTATTCTTATTGCGCTCATTGCACTCTTAATAAGGTTGCGAGGCTGGCTGGTGTCTCACTCGAGTCATTCAGCCCCGCCACCATTCCTGGTGTCTTGAAAAGTAGGTAAAGAGTAAAGCAAAACTTGCTTTTCACACACACCTCTTTTCACCCCTGGTGTCCTAACAACTGATTATCAGTTCCGATTTAGTAATTTTTGTTACAGTACCTAATAAAAATTGATGTCTAATAACGTGCACGTTATTTCTCAATACAGAATTCATCACCAATGAAAAGTCAGAGTTAGTTGTGTGGGCTCAAATAAGAAGCAACCGAACACTGAACTGGTCCGAGGTGTGAGTTACAACTTGCTATCTTTTTCAAACTTACCATTAATCAATGAAGAACTGATAGTTTAACTAAGATAGATTTAGTCAAGGGGCGTTTTTTTTAATTCAAGTTTTGTATACAATGACAATGTAAAATCACTTCACTCATATGGGCTACTTTATTCAAATTAATAAAAACATAACATAAAACTTTTGTAGTAGGTACCCTTTTTATTTAAAACATTTCAACGACTAGTTTCGACCTATTTTCAAGTTAAAATGGCCAAAATAGGTCGAAACTAGTCCTTGAAATGTTTTAAATAAAAAGGGTGCCTACTACAAGTTTTATATTGTTTTTATTAATATTACAATGAATGTATTTTGCAAACTTGAGGTCAAGTTTACAAGAACAGAAACTTGAATTCACAATACCAAAGTAGACCCTTAATTCTTCCCCCCTCTCTTTTGAAGAGGGATATTTCCCAAAGCATTTCAAAGCAGCCCAAATAAAACCTCTTTTCAAACAAGGTCAAATCAAAATCAAATCAAATTCTTTATTTACACATTGTTGTACAAAAAGTGAATTGTATATCAAATAGTGTATCGTCAAAAATAAAATCAAAACATAAAACATATATGCTATACAGTACTACAGTAGGCCACTACATCAATCATGTATAGTATGAGTATAATTTCTTATATTATTGTAAGGTTCCATTATCAAAAAACTCGTCAACACTATAAAATGCCCCTTTTACCAAAAAAGAATAGACATCTTTTTTGAAATATCTGCGATTTCTACCCTTGATTGCAGATGGCAGATGATTAAAGAGCTTGACTCCCATGTAACTAGGCTTCTTCTCAAAAAGCCTTAACCTATGTGAGACAACACACAAATTACCCTTGCCTCTAGTATTGTGTTGGTGAACCTGTGAGTTTGTTGAAAACTTTTCTTTATTATCATATGTTAGCAAGAGTAATTGATAAATATAGATGCAAGGCACAGTCAGAATACCCTGAGTTACGAAAGCTCCTCTACAAGACTGACCAAAATCAAGTCCAGCAAGGAATCTAACAGCTTTTTTCTGTATGAGAAAAATTTTATCTAAATTTGTTTTACTGGCGCTACCCCACAGTTCAATGCTGTAAACCATATACGAATATATTAGTGAGTAGTATAAAGTTTTTCCAGTACCAGGTGGAGTAATTTTGGTTATAGTGCGTAACAAGAATATACTTTTTGAGATTTTACTAATGAGATTCTCTACATGTGGTACGAAAGTGAGCTTGCTGTCCAATAGCATTCCAAGTATCTTTACTACATTCGAACTTTCTATAGGTTGAGATTCAAGAACGAGCATTGGCTGAAAGATCAAAGGCTTATTTTTGAACATAATCATATTACACTATTTTTATTTGCACTAAGGTTGATATCATTGAAATACAGGGCGACATTACTGCTATTTAAATTCATGTTCACCTCTAAGCTTTCAATACACTTATCGCTGAACATTAGAGTGGTATCATCAGCATACAACGTAATCGGGAACTTGTCTCCGTAGCTATAATAAGTAGTAGGTGGGACCCTACTAATCCCTGTAAATATAGACCAATATTAGTCTAATCAGCAATCCAGCTAAAGTAATGGAAAAACTTATAAAGTCAAGATCTATTTCTTTCTTAAATGGAAACTAAATGATAAACTATAAACAGTTTGATTTCCAAAGTGGTAAAAGTACATCTGATGCTTTAATAAAATTTACGAGTACCCTCTCTGATAGAATAACTTCCAATATGAAAACTATTCCTGTCTTTCTAGATATCCGCAAAGCTTTTGAAACAATACCACATAATACTTTGTTCGACAAACTTGAGTCCTATGGGTTTAGGGGGGTCCTCATTGACTAATTCAAACGCTACCTGAGTAATAATAGAACCCAGTCTTTAACCATAAATGATCATTCGAGTGTCACAGACTTGACTTCGTATGGTCTTCCTCAAGGTAAGGTGCTTTTGGGTGCTATCAACAAATCCTCTTTATTCTCTATGTCAAAGATTTTCTAAATGTAAGGCTTCTAAATTCAACTATGTTATCCTTTGCAGATGATAGCTGTTTTCTACGGTGGAACTTGGAATTAAGTTCACTCACACCATAGCTGAAAAAACTTATAAATTAACAATTGGCTAGATAGAAATACCCTATGTTTGAATATAGATAAAACTAGCTACATAACCTTCTCAGTAAATAAAAATAGGGCAGCCTGTTGATAATGAAGAGTTAAAAGCTCTAGTCAAGGTGCACTTCAAGCCTAGGTAATTGTGATTGTCCCACTATAAAAAAGTCACAAATATTAAATACTTGGGAATCATAATAGATGATCATCTAAAGTGGGATGTACATATTAGGTCCATCTATAGAAGAATTAGATATTAATCTTAAAAATTCTATCAAATAAATAGAATTCCAAAAAAAACAACTTAGAAATGGTATATCAGGCTCTAGTTAAATCAATTCTGCAGTATGGCATAGCTGTTTGAGGGGGGGCTGCTTCAACTGTCATATATTGAGGAATTATTCGTGGCGCGAAAACTAATCGTTAAAATTATTCTAAACAAACCTAGATCGTACCCTAACGAGATGGTTTTTAGTGACTAAGGTAATACGACAATTATGTATGAAAACCGTAATTGAATACTTGATAAAATATAAATTCAATTTTCCTTGAACTTTAAATAATTCAATTGTCAATGATTATCAGTTAAGACTCACTGCAAATAGATGTTACATATCACACCAATATAGAAAGTTTAAGGAAACTAAGTTGACTTATATAATCACTGAAATGATAAAGCTTATATTCGCTCATATCCGGACCACTTCCTCATAGACTCTAAGATTAGTAGAAAAACTAAACTAGAAATAAAAACCTGGAACTACAGTTTTTTCCATATCGACGTATGAATCTTGAGATTTCTGCTCGTACTCAAACTACTGTTTGCAAGGCTATTTCTTTTAGATACATTTGTTGAATGTGGACTGGCTTACAATTTTTGCTCATTTTTTTCCTACATTCTACTCCAATATTTCCCTTTTCTTCGCCTCTTCACCATTCATTCCTTACTTTTATACCCTCTACTACCTCTATACCTGCTTATTACATCGAAAACCATAATTGGCTAGGTATTTTCCTCCTTTCTTTCTTTTCAGCACACCCCACCATTGTTTTTGTACTTTATTATATTTCTTTTTTATTGAGATTTTTTGTATTTTGATTTATTTTATGTATATTGTGTTGAATTTAATAAAATTATTGATTGATTGATTCAAGTTTAGTAGATGTTGAACATGTTTGACTTGAAGGTACCGTACAATACAAACTCAAAATGGAAAAATGAGATAAAAACAGTTGTCAGACAATGTAGAATATAATTATAAAAACAACTAAATAGAAATGTATGATGCAAGAAAAGTGAAAAGAAAACTTTGAGAATTCGATGTTCTATTTATAAATAGTTTTGAGGCGATATTAAAACTTGAATTAAAGTAAACTTGACTAATGTAAACGCCTGTGTTGTGTATCTAATCTTTATCCACCATCAATTTTAAAAACATTTTTGAAGTAGAAAAAGTGTAGTTTCTTCAGTGTGATGAAGAGCTATACCAGGTCGAAACGATCGAAAAGTACTAGAAGAAAGTTCTTTTCTACTTCAAAACTGTTTTTAAAATTGCTGACTTTGGGAAGCAGCTTTGAAATAGACCGTCCCACAAAATCGACTGCTACGATTTTGATCAAAGTGGTGTGCAAAAAAACTTATTCTAAAGTTCTTGAAGAACCGTGTAGTAGTTTAGAGGGGCAAAATGATGAAATTATTGTTCAATTGTTGTGATGGCAAACATAAATTTTGAGAATTCTACGATAGAAATACTACATCAAGGTATATCAGAAACAAACGATTTGTGAAAAACAATCTTTATTTTTTCAAAAGTAATAATAATTTGATGCACAATTTGGAGTCATTTGTGAATGCTCAACTCAAACAACATTATCCTTACAAACAAAAAGAATAGCCTTATCCGAATAAATTTCAAAACTTGTTATAAGATAAAACTATCTTAAATTGAATAATAATTCCTTCAATCAATTATTCTCAAAAGTTGATGTAAAAATCTGGAGAAATCTATCAGTTTCTCCAATGATATAAAAATAACAATCGAATAATATATGTTATCAATTCCTATTTGTGAGTTTTATAATATGCCATATATTATTTCTATACTGTTTGACCATTAAAACGCATCAAAACTGAAATTATTTAATTTATTCTGACTGTAAAAAATTTATTGGTTTTAAAATATTAGTTTAAATAGGAAACAATACACAAAGTACTGGTTGCCCAGGAACCGGTTGAATTTTAATCATGATTAATTCCACGAGAACCTATCAGAGAAGCCGTCTTATCAAAAAGACCTTCTCTGATTGGTTCTCATGAAATTAATCACAGTTAAAATTTAACCGGCTTTTGTGCAACCGGGCCAAATAGTCTTATTCGTTTAAGAACAGGATATTTATATTGCCAGTAAAGTCTCGTCATCAACTAAAAAGTGTATTTTTACACCCGTTATTCCAATATTATGTGGTTTTCATTTCTTTGCTTGATATTCTATTTCCCAAATAATTAATATAAAAATAATAATTTCGGTTACAAATTATAGTGTAGTGTATTAATTACAATGATAATAGTGTGTTCAACATTCCCTATGAGAAATGAAGGCATTTTTGAATGAAGTCAATCTTATATACAAAAAGTTCAACACTATAAGAACACTGTTCAAGCCTGCATTTATTGTGAATCAATAAACATCTACCAAATCAATGGTTACAAAACATGTTACAGTCCATCAAGTTAATGAATCAAATAATTCCAAACAGTAGATACTACTAAACATTAAATTTGAAACTGATATGTATAACGAGAATAGATTCATCCTAGCTTCAATTCACATTGCCATTTGATGAATGAATTATACCGATTTGCTAATATAAACCTTGAAAGGGAGATAATGTAATGAGGGGTAGATAAAATAAATCACAGGAACGATTGAATTTTAACTATAGTTTCAGATAATGTACTTAAATAATTGAAGGTTGAAGTAAAACCACATAGAAAATGTTATAGCAGTCAAATTTATAAATAATAATCGGTTTACAGTATATAAGGGATTGAAGATAACTTCTAGATCCACTAGAAACGAACATAGCATCAATTTATCATCTTAGATTAAAAAAATTAAACACCAATCCAAGTTGTATAGAAACATTAAAAATATCAAGAATACAGAATGAGATAAATTGATTCTAGTGAAAGTAAATATACTAACACAATAATGTTAAATAAATCTAGTCCTACCAAGTGAAAATTCTCATATAAATAGATAATTATATGAGAAAGTCTACAAATACTTGATGAATTTCAAGTTACAACACAGTTTTATGAACTTGCATTCTCTTTTCACAAAGCTTTATTCATGACTATGCTGATACCCACACATGTCCAAGGTGTACTGTAAAAGTTGCTAAAAGTTGGGCAATCTCGTAGTATTCATCACTTTTAAACGAGTAATGTCATTGGTCACTTGCTGAACAGCGCTTTGTGTATAGCTGAAATATCTGGCATTACTTGAGATTTGGTGCTGCTGGGGTATTTCGGTCTGGCACTGCAAAATTAGAAACAATAATGTTAGAATCAGAGTGGGTTCTAATAAATCGATTATGAAAATCTTGAAAAGGAATATGAGGCCGCTATTCAAAAGCAACCAATCAGAATCGTTAGACCAGCTAAAAAAAACGTCAAGTTGAAGTGCAGTGATCCGTGGTCTAGTGGATATATATACTGTTTGCGTATACAGCCTAGCGGTCCCGGGTTCAAACCAAGATATGAACAAAAGTTTTCAACCAGGTCATTCCCTTATTATCTGATAGACATGTTAACTATCGGTCCCGGCAGAAGTATGACAGTAAGGCCTCTTTCACACGATAGGAGACGTGCAACTTGAACACTGAACAGTGTTCACGTTTTTTTGTCGAAGTACATTGAGTCCAATCGTGTCTTTCACATGGTGATCCCGAGCCAGGAACCTCCTTTTGTCACGTCTTTTTCCCTCGAGGCAAGCAGAAACCCGTTTGGATCGAGATACTAGCGGACAAATCGCCGCTTTCACATGGTGATTCTACGTCTCTCCGGTCATCACTTTTTCTCAAAATCTATCTTTCTTGAAAATGAAGATAGAAAGATTCTGATTTCGGATTTGGATTCAGCGACCCCAGATTATTTAAAGCGTAAGTCCCGTTTTCGAAAATATCCGAAAACAAGGAAGTAATGGCTGTTTTTAATAAAGCTTTCTATTATCATATAATTATACGGTAAAAACGAACAGGTACTGTACTATATAGTACGTATGTACTGTAGCTATTATAATACAACTTACACTGTATTCGTGTAGGAAATTTGGTGGGATATTTATCTTGATTTCTGAAAATACCCAAAAATAAGGGAGTAAGATAACTTTGAAAAACCAACGTTTTCCTGCCGATAGACAAAATAGATTAAAAATTATTCCAAGACATATTATGTCTTGAACTAAAAGCGTGTAACAGATATCCAGATCAATATTCAAGCTATCAAGCTTTTCATAAATTTATTTGTCTCCCCATGGCAGTAGGTTTGCGCCAACGTTTTCACTTAAACATTTCTGTGATAATTATTAAATTATGATAGAACACATTATCGTATTGATATTCTAAATCCAGTGACATGCACATCAATTCCCGTAAAATTGATTTTTACCGTTCCTATGAATTCTACCAGGTTCAGCGCAACTTGTTAAATATCATCATGTTTGATTCAACAGAATTCATAAGAACGGCAAAAAATCGAACAACAAAAAAGCCGAAGTTTGTGTCGACGGTATACGACATAGAAAGCAAAAGCTCGCGCTTGGTCCATAGCTCTACGACTGAGGATTCAGCTCAGCGACTAAAATCGACAAGCCATGATTATGTTAATCAATACTCATATAATAATACAAAGTATAGAACTGCTTTTTACTATGATACATGGTTTTCATTCTTTAATAAAAATAAAACGAGATTCCGGTGTCAAAAGCATCAAAGTCGCCAGGCTGGTCTGGACTATTCATGACTTCCTCAGTATGCATTATCCACCCAGCAGTTCTAATACAAACACACAGACACCAGTTTCGTTTTAGTTGGAATGGAATGACATTTTTTATTCTTTCAGTTCCTATTTCTCATAGATCGATTCAGATCACCACAATGTTTATACTGTATGTTCATAATAGATTTTTCTGATTGTTGCAAAGAAATATTTACTGGTATTTTGGAGTTATATTCAACTATTTGAACCTGATAAATTAGATTGTTGAATGACAATTGAAATTCAGTGAAGTTTACTTGTCCTTTTCCTCGTATTTTATTGGGTGAAGAGTGGAGTTGATTTATGAGTTCATATTTGAATTCATATTTTCAATTTTTTTTCAACTTTTAAAAATTAAAAATGTTCATGTTGAAACTTTTTAGGTGTTTGAAAACCTCTTAAAACCTTTGCCTGTCTCTTCGTGAGGCAGGAGTATTGTTATCTTTGTACGTTTACTATATAATCATATGATAATGGGAAGCTATATTAAAAACAGCTATAACTCCCTTCTTTTCGGGTATTTTTTGGAAATGGGACTTACGCTTTAAAGAATTTGGGGTCGCTGCATCCAAATCCGAAATCTTCTATCTATATCACTTTATATACATTGAGACTATTACTATAGTACTTTTTATACTATTATACACTATCATACTTTGAGCAAACGTCGGCGTAATTGTTAGATCCGTCGGCTTATTGGTAAGATCCCCATATGAAAGCACAGGAGAGCTGCGGAATATGAAATATGATCTTCCGTAATATGATCTTCAGGAGCCAGGATTCTGCCGTGTGAAAGTGGCCATATAAGACCATTAACGGGACAACAAAAAGCCATATGAATTCAATGGGTCAATTGAATAAAAACTAGAATCTAGTGACTAGCACCATAGAGAAAAGATAACATAAGAAGATATCTCATGGTATAGATAGTTTATGTTCCAAATTTTACTGTTAACTCAAGCCGTACTGTCGACTACTGTCTATTATTACCGTTTAGGGTAAGAGTGTGAGAGCGGCACAGTATGAGAGACTAGCAGCGTCACATAGCTTCACGAAAAACAACCACTATAGTAAACTCAAATTGGAGAGGCGGGTGATGGTAGCACCATCTCTGATTGAAATTGGTAAATTTCCAGCTTTAAATTGCATAATGTATATGTTATTCTAAATACTGGAGATGTGTCAATCATATGACAATTTTGAAATCAGGTTTTATTTATGTTTTAGAGAAAAACAAACTAATAGGCCTACTCGTCACTTGTCCAATTTCAGTAACGGTTCAGAGAAGGCTTGAATTGGTGCTACCTACTCGTTTCTTATTTTTGATAGGCTATATATTTTTTTACTTTTCTTGTTATTTAATTTCTCATAATTGATTGAATAAACATATTTTTGATGGGAAGTCAGGTTATGATGACATTTCAAATGTAAACAAACACAAAGCAGACGAAAAGTTTGGACTTTTTTTACTGTTTGAAATTTACCAATTTCACTCATAGATGGAGCCACCATCACCCGCCTCTCCAATTTGCGTTTACTATAGGACCATCAGCTTCAGTTGACATAGAAATTTGGAACATAAACGCCCTATACCATGGGATATCTTCTTATGCTATATTTTCTCTATGCTAGCACCTAGTCATCAGTTCTAGCTATACAAATAAGATTATACAGCTGATTCGAATAAAAGCATTTGGTTGAAAATCACTTGGAACTAGCAATTTCTGGCTTCTATTCAATAGACCTATGGTTGAATACTTTCAAGTTGAAGTTGAAATACCTTGGGTTGAGAGCGGTCGGGCGTGGGTTGACAAGCATGCACTTCATGGGCTGGCCGTCGAGTGTTCTGTTGTGGTAGGCGTCGACAGCGGCGATCGCATCCTTCTGATTCATGTAGATCACCTCTGCCGTCCCGGGTCGCACCACATGCGAAGCTATCAGCTGGCCAAGCTCACCAAACAGCTCCTAAACAAATCACTTCATTTATTCAACTCCTTCAATCATTTAAACACACAACATACAATACACAAATATACAAATGGACACATGCAAAACAACTAGTAGTTATGTGAACAGTAGACCTCGCGCTCAGTAAGTTACATTGACCTGTTGTTATGTATTCTCAAAAATTAATAAATAATTTATCAATTTAAAATGTCTAGAAAAAATCATAAATATACATAGAGCTTTCTGTCCTAACGTACCGTGACGTGTCACGGAATGTGAGTGTGAGCGCTGTTATCAGGTCTGGCTGCCGTCGATACGCCAATCCAATCAACCCATCAGAGAACATTCTGTGTTGTCGTGTTGGCGAAAAATCGGTGTGTTGAAATTAACAAAATAAACTACCATAATGCTGATTTCCTACAAACTTCATTTCTCACTTTTCATGATTTTAGAAATCAATTTCTTTTCAATAATATTTGTTGCAATTTTAAACATCAGATTAAAAAATTAAAATGTAAAAAAATGTTTTCTATCTATCAATAACTCCAAACTTTAAACTAGAATCATGGCCTCAGCTTATGGAAAGACAAAGTTAGTAGACAACTGTCTACTAACGTAGATTGAAAGATACATTTTCAAGATGTTCGATGTTTTTGAACGGGTAGTATTATAGTCCACTAGACAGCTGATTTATGATGAATAATTCTATAGTTTGATTTTTACGGTAATATTGGTGTTCGAAGGAAACTCCTTTTCCTTTTGTATTATCCTTAAAATGCAAAATTTTAAAAAACCTTATGTATACGTTGACGCGAAATTCAAAAAGGAACATACCTATCACATTTCATGAAAATCTATTGCTGCGTTTCGCTGTAAATGCGCAACATATAAACATTTAAACATAAAGAGAAATGCAAAACCGTCGACTTGAATCTTAGACCTCACTTCGCTCGGTCAATAAAAACAATCATAATATACAAGAACTGTGGTGCAAAAAAGGGGATGGATTGAAGGGTTTTCCAACTATGGTTATCCTTGTACTAGGAAAACCTTCAATCCTTGAGAGGGTAAAAAAGGTATCAGAAAGAGTGAATAGAAGGTAGGTATGAAGAAAGGAAATGATGATATAGGAAAAACAATAAGACCAGGTGGTAGAAAATGAAGACTAGAGGATTTACTAAGAATTACAGCAGCAAGCAATCACAGAAGAGTACTCTTCGTGATAGCATCTCATAGATAGAAAACATATCTTAATCCAAGTTTATATATCCTGTTTACATTTTTAGTTGTTTTGGCAAAGTTGATATAATGTTCTGAGATTTTATTTATGATTTTATAAGTTGTATATAAATTGTCTTCTGATAGTTTCGATGTAAGATTGTAAATCATTCATTCATTAAAAATGAATACTGGATAAAATGTCCAGTATGAAAAGAACAGAATAGTACAGTACAGCTGAAGATCTGTTGGTCTCAACACTAAATTGCAGTCATGTTATTAAATAAATTCAAGTGATATTGACAAAAGTTTTTTTCCAATAACAGAATACAGAATAGTACTTTACAACCTTTCATGTTTAGTGACCTACATTGAGAATGAAAGAAAAATGAAATTTATTTCTTAAAAGATAATTCAATTTTTATTTCAAGTTTTTGCAAAATTAATTATTGGCCAAATAAAAAAGATGGATGAACATAATTTATGTTGGATATGTTTATTCATTTATTTTCGCGCCCCATTCAGCTCAAATTCAACGAAAAACGCTGATTTGAGCTTCTTTGGGAAGGCTTTTCTTCGACGTGTCCAGAGGCCCAACCAAACATACCTGCTAATTATCAGTGTTTCTGCTTTACAAGGTGTCTAGATCTGGCGATGAACGAATCACTGTCATTTCCCTATTTAATATAGATTTTTTTTCAATTATCTACAATGTAACCGTAACCACATTCATGTAAACAGAATATTATGAATATGCCAATCATAATGGAACTGGAAAATTAGAAAATAGAAAAGAAAAAATGGATAAAAGAAAAAGGCGAATTTTTTATCATCATCTGATTTCTATAGTGTAGCTCAAGTGAAAACTTACGTAGGGTTTACCCAGATAAAATGAATACTATTGAACGCCCTCGCCGAATACACCAGAGAATTGGAATAACATAAACATAACTCTGTTCAATAACTGTACAGAATACTCAATGGAATAATGGTATTCCAATCTTCAACAATACTCTAATCATTTTTAATGAAGTAGGCTGGCTATTCATATTAATTCAATTTATTCTATTAATTACTGTTTGAGTGTATGTTTTGTTTTCTTGACTTGTCTATTATTTGTGATCACCCAATGTGGTTCAAATTATGGATAGAAACACATCAATAAAAAAAAATGTAATAAGTAGGAGGATACATCACCTTGATGTCCTCATGAGTGACTTTGGGATGTAGGTTGGAGACGACGATACGATGGCCCTGCGAGGAGGCGGAGGATGCTGCCATGGAGGGCGCTGCGGCGGCGGGGTGCATAGACCGAGCCACGGGGGACGTCGGCATGTCCAATCGGGATCGCATCTCCTGGCTCATCAGGCGAGATGACGCGGCCCCCCCGCCTCTTCCCAACATATCCATGTCATCGCTGTACAGGTGACCTCTACACAAAACATACTCATTAGTTTGATGTTACTTTGATATTAAACTGTCGATGTTTTTTGTATTCTTTAGTAGGATCTTTTGCTAATAATGTTATGACATTAGAAACAGATCCTACTAAAGAGATTAGCAAAAACATCATCAGTTTGAATTTACACTTGAAAGGATTTGGATTATCTTTTCCTCCACCTACCATCTAACGTTCATCAGTTTGTATTTAAGCATTAAATGATTTAAATTATCTTTTCACCCGCCAAGGTTACACTTTACTCTTTGGAACAGACTACTAAAATATAAGTAGAAAATGTTGTGAGAAAAGTAGAAAACGTTCTACGTTCTAAGTGACGAAGCTGTGTGTGCTTACATAACCTTAAATTTTTAACAACATTAACATTCTATCAACATTTTTGGAGAGAAATAGTACAGGCTCAGCCTAGTTTTTCCTCCAATGTCATAATAAATTATATATTCTATAATATATAAATTACGATTATAGTGCTTTATACAATAAATGAAGTGAAATAAATGAAACTATTCATTTAAAGTTAGTTTGTAAAGTTAGATGTTCCAATATTTTATTGTATCTAATTGTGAATGCAAGCCAGCAAAAATTGTACTCTATAAAAATGAATTGAATCAAACCTCATTACCACGCAAAAAATAATAGATTTTTTTGGGAATCATCAACAAAAAAAGGACGAAAGCTTACCTGGCTGACTGGCCTAATCTTGACCCTGCTGCCTGAGCCAGGTCTCCCCATCCATTAGGCTTACTCCTGATTGACTGTAAAATAATTATCAATGTTAAATTAAAATGCAGCTCATTCATTAACGTCAAATTCACACATCATTGACAAGTACGTATTACCAATTTTATAATGCAAATCGTGGTTAATAACTCAAAAATATCTTGAATTAATTTTTAAATTCAGTTTTCAAGTCATGAGCCATTTGCTCGATTATAAGAATTCAAGAGCAGTGAGATTGGAACTCAATATGGATTGGATAATGTATTCGTTGTCTTATTAATTTTATTTCATTTCATTCATTTCTAGTTATTGCATATTATTCATTATTTATTCACAATTACTGTAATATTGAAAGAATTTAGTCTTCAGACCTAACAAAACACTTTTTCAAATCACGATAACTTTAGAAGAAAACTATGAATTATTTCGAGTTCAAAGTTCATGTTTTTATTCTATATTTTATAAATTCTAAGTTTGTTTAATGTTTTTATAAAAGTTTTATTATCAATCTATCTAAATTTGAAATTGTTAGTTTTATCCTGATTTGTAGTTTCAGATTGATGATTTGGTGTGAAACTTGAAATGGATATAAGCTACATAATATTTGGACGATTTGAGACTGTTTTTTCCGACTATTGTATTATTTGCTCTATCCAATAAATAAATAAATTATGTTTTACCAGTTTCACAAAAATTAATACAAAATTCTACAGATGGAAATGAAATAAATTGGAAGTTGCATTTGTTCAAATGCTAATTAATGAATAATTATTATTAAACGAAAATTAATTATTAATTTTTGTACAGTAGCGCTCATCGAATTTCCGTCAAGCTGTTTACCCTGTTGTCAATATTTGCAGCAGCAGAAGTCTTCGGGGTGATTTTCAGAATTTAATTGGGATTTTCTTTTAATTAATACAACATTAGAAAACTAATAGAGTTCCATTATAATTTTATTTATTTAGTGAATAATAAATCCATGCTACGTATTGAAAGTAATTTATCCTATGAGTGCTTAAAAGTTACCTGTAGTATGGGTTGATTCTGAGCTACAATCTTCAGACGTGGCAGAGATTGTCTGAGTAACCTGTCATAAGGCATCATTTGATTAGCATCATCCTCGTCACCAGCCAAATCGATGACGTCATTTCTTGCTGTAAAGCTGCCAAGACCAAATCCACCGAGTCTGTTGTTGATGGTTCTTTTCAGATCAAATACCGATGATCCATCTGAAAAAAAAATATTTTTAAAAAGTTAGGAATAGAATAAGGAGGATCATAAGAAATGGATTAGAAACTGAATGTTGCATTCTATTAAGAGAAGTATCTTAAAATGACAATAGCAGAAAATTACCTTGAATCTGAAAATTTCGTATTTAAGACAAATAAAAGACAATGATTTATTTGAAAATGACAATAAATGGTGATTGTAAGAGGATACTCATTTTTTGTTCAAGTAGCAGTAAACTCTTAACAGTTAAAATTAATAAAAACAATATAACTACTTGTAGTACCCTTTATTGAAAAATAAAAACTTCAATTTACAAGTTGTTATATTATTTTTATTAATTTGAATAAAGTAGCCCATATAAGTGAAGTGATTTTCTTAACAGTTTCTACAAATCAAGGGTAGTGGAGCACTTGCAATGCAACTAGTCATATTAAACGATATAATTTCGTCAAGCATTTGTAACATTTGAAACTTCTTTCAGTGAAATATCAGTTATCATCCGAGGAACTAATCTAATATGCATTTCTCATCAAGTTGATTTCGCCTATTCATTGCAAATGAGAAAGGTGAAATATGCGAGGCTAATCTATTGTTACAGTTCAATTTTTTAAAACCACAGTTCAATAATAACATTGCAAACCCGTTACAAGTTATTTCATAAAGCAAAAAATGTCTCAAAAAATGTTTGAAATTCACAAAAATATTGTAAACACTACCTACTGTAATTAAATAGCTTTTCTTTCATTTGGATTTGAAAATTTGATACTATATACGATTACCAACCTGAATATCAAGAAAATGTTGTAAATAATTATTTCATTGCCTATTTCATGTAATTTATACGGTCTATCACTGTATAATGATATCAACCTATATTATAGGAAGGAAGCATTCTAAGCTTACTCATATCATCGTCATCAATGATCTTGATGCTAGGATCCGTGACTGAAGGATCTATTGATCTAAGAATAAGCGCTGACTTTTGACGAGGTCTGCCAGGGAAAGGTTGTTTTCTTGGTCCGTGATTCGTCTGAAAAAAAAAAACAAAATTTTTCACTTGACAACTAAGCTACTAAATAAATATCGTAATCAAAAGAGCAGTAAGAAATGTATTTTAACAGGAACTTTGATTCGTTATTTCAAAATAACTAATAATGAATGATATTAAAATTATTTCTTTACTAAAAAGTAACCAAATTTATTGAATATCAAGATAACAATGAACTGAAATTAACAACGTTGATATAAAATTAGTCAAGAATGCACAGCTAATTCTCCGTGGAATTACGTTGTTTACGAAAATAGATGATCTATTATTATTATAAATATGGGAAAATGCTGTAAGGAATACAACGTTCTAGATGTAATACAGAATCATTTGACAAGAATAAAATATTTCGAATAATTAAAAACTCAATTTTCAAGTCAAGATCTTTATTTTCAAATGGTTGGTCTTCAATAATATAGCTACATTTGAACTGTTGTATAAATTATAATTGAAACCGTTTTGGGCTTTTAGCTCAGGACAGTTTGCCTATATTACTTCTCTAAAAGTTGTGTAATTCTGAATAGATTGAATAGAAGCCATAGCACACAATTACACAATGTATCCGATTAACCTCAATCCGTCTTATTAAATAAATAAATTGAAGGGTCAAATACACATGGTGATGATCATCGAATTTTTCTTCAGAATTAAGATTTCTAAGAATTTTGGATAGCTTAATATTTATAACTACATAAGTTGGTCAAATATCTGTTATAAAATATTTGATCGTGGAATAGATCCTCAACTAACAACGCAGTTAAATAATATTGAATACCTTCTGCTTTCTTTCCTGTAGTTTATTGAGCTTGAGCCTAGCATCGCCGCTTTGCTTGGCCAGTTCCACCAGCTTTTCTCGGGCATCAGTAATCTTCATCCTCGATTTTTGAATTATTTTATTCCTCGCATCTTGGATTACTGGTCTCTATAGTAAAGTAGGTTACTTTGTGTTCTGGAAGATATCATAGCCTATTGTATTTTTTATTAAATACATTTTCATTTCTTGTACATTATGTTTCCCCAAAGCAATAGTCCTAGTTAAATCGGTTTATCGAGGATATCCTGCATTGCAAATCACGGATAACTTATCATTTTCCACTCAATATTCATGCAATTTCTTCAATGGGGTGTAACATCATCTGAGCCGATCAGACAGATAAGATTTACAATTATTGGAAATGTAGGAAAAGCTGAATTAAAATAATTTCCATGGGTAAGTTATATCTAGCATAGGTACAATCTTTATAAATTGTTATTGCATGGTTTTAATGGACAAAAATGTATATCTATTATAAAAATAAATATTTATAACTAATAATCTACCGTACCTAAAAGAATTTCTACAAAATGACAACCAAGTCGCTACTTCGTATTCAGAGACACAAGGTCTATGAATACAATAAATGACAAGGTTTTTATAGACCTTGCAGTGACATGAGAACAAACATTACGGTAGGTTATACTATAATCAAGCAAGCTATTACCTAAGATGTTCAATAGAAAAACTGAGTTATAATTTTACGGTTTCTAGTTTCTTTTAGAAAAAGATTATCTAAATATAAAACCAATGAAAAAAAGAAGAATAATAATAAACCTTATTAATAAAAAGAATAATAATAAAGAAGTTTATGATACGGTAGCAGGTTAGTTTCTGGAATACGGTATCATAGCTAAGTCTACAACTTGTTCAACAAAATAGGAAACATATTTAAAACTTACTTTCTACCACGCCTCTGGTTTGATTTGAGACCTTTTTTCTGAATAATATCATCCAAGCTAAGTTCAATATCCATTATAAATGCAAAGAAATTAATAGAAATACAACATAATCAACAAACGATGTAAGGAATTTTTGCCATTCGTTTTGTTATTCGTTTTCGTTTGTTCCTGCTGATTTTTAAGTGTCTGCTTCGAGAAAGTTTTACTCATGCGCAGAACGAATAGAGATAGGGTTCTATAGTGAGGTCTACGTTATAATGGCAATGAACAATAGATGGGAGAAAAACGTTGCCAAGTCTCTCCATTTTGCCACTGAGTGTACACAGCTGTTACTCGATTCATCACATTAAAATTGATCTGATAATAATTATAATCTCCTTAGTAGAATAATCAATTTAATGTAAAATTAATCAATGAAATAGATTTTTTCATAATTTAGTTCAAAAATTTGCTTCCATAACTGAGATCAGATTTTTATTTTATACAAACCTGAAATGGCGGCTAATTCAAAAAGCTGATAAAGATACACTAATCTGAATTTCGAAACAACAGAAATTAAGTTATTTGATGGGTATTCTATTCCAATTTCTTTCAAAAATGATAGAAAAATAGAAATCCTTTTTTAAAAAAGTAATTTCATTGGAAACAATTCTGAAATAACCTTTCAATTATTATTTATACCAGTACGATTAGGTCTAACCTAAACGTGTAGGCTAACTGAAGCATGGATAAAGTCCAGGATGGCTAGTTATCAACTTTTAAAATGTCATTTTAGGTATTTTAATTTGTGTTTCTCATATGGTAATGTCTAAAAATTATTTCATTGTTTCAAAAATACATTTTAAATCAATTATAAGACTTGTGTACAAGAGCATTTTGATAGGATGAAGAAAAAAAATGGCGGCTATGGCCCGGTTGCACAACAGTTGTTTAAATTTTAACCGTGCTTAATTTCACGAGAACCAATTAGAGAAGGCGTTTTAGAAAAGACGGCTTCTCTGATTGGTTCAGAGAAGCCGTCTTTTCTAAAACGCCTTCTCTAATTGGTTCTCGTGACATTAATCATGGTTAAAATTCAACCGGCTGTTGTGCAACCGGCACTAAACATCATAAAGGTTGATTCAGACATGTGGGACTGTGCTGGTACTGTGCTGCGTTGCGTTTGCGATGGGACTGCAGTCGTGTTGGGTCGCTATCATTCACACATAGGGGACTGTGCTGTTGCTGTTTTGCTGTATTACGTCATTCCACTGCAATCACTTCTTTACTTCAGTCACAGAGATGGATTCCAACAAAGAGGATATCATTATAGCGGTTGATGCCTTTTTTGTTATACAAGAAGAAGAAGAAGAAACAAAGAGGCCAAAATATTGGGTGCACCAGCTGTGGAAAGCAAGAGATGAAGACGGAGAATTCCACACAATATTCTCGCGTCTTAAAAGCGACCCAGTGAAATTTTCCGTATTTTCGTATGAGTTTACCGAAGTTCGAGAACCTTTTGAAAATACTTGAGAATGATTTAATAAAACAGCACTCGAGGTGGAGGCAGCCAGTTTCTCCAGAAGAAAGGTTGGCATTGATATTAAAATTAAAATATCTGGGTTCAGGCAATTCACAACAGTCTATCATCTTCAGCTGATTGGCTCCTTCGACAGTGAACTCTATTATTTTTTCAACATTGGAAGCTATATGAATGTGTATGGTTGCTAAAGAAATGCCAGAATCAACAGAGGAAATGCGGGGAAAAATAGCTGAAAAGTTTGGTTCAATATGGTAGTTCCTTAATTGAGGCGGTAGGTGCAATAAGGGCTGTAACTCAAAACTATCATTCTGAGATATGAAGATCCAAAGTTTTTACACATATATCTTGTAACATTCGGTTAACATTGTTGAAATATGAATGGT
Organism: Nilaparvata lugens; assembly: GCF_014356525.2. NCBI lineage: Eukaryota > Metazoa > Arthropoda > Insecta > Hemiptera > Delphacidae > Nilaparvata > Nilaparvata lugens. The sequence goes on from NW_024090288.1 coordinate 27,425, forward strand.
TCAATTCTTTTGAAAATATGTTCTCTAAGGTAAATTAATAAAAACAAATTTTATTTCACGATACTTCATTTTCAATTTAATATAATATGGAAGTATGTTCAAAGCCCTTATTGGGGAGAATACTCTCTATGACATTCTATACAATAAGGGCTTATAAATCTGTTCTCCCCAATAAGGTCTTGGGTTATTTTAATGTGTAAATTTCGTATAGGTAATAAATATTACAATACTGTTTAATATATTTAATTATTTATTTATTCCTATTTAATATAATCTTGTCAATTGGGCTGAAAACTATATGTCATCATGAAAAATAAAACTTCAAAAGTGTTCATAGTTCAATGAAATCTTGAAACCAGATGCCAAATATTAGTTGAAATGATGCCCCAAATATAAGTGTTATCCTATTTGAAAATAATATGTAAATGTCTTATGAAGAAACATCCATGGCCAGCGGTTCATCATTTTCTTCATCTTCTGAATCAGTGGAGAAGTTGTGTACTTGTCCATCAGCTTCTTGGTTAGTTTCCCTTCTCGCAAAAAACTCTTCATAAAACGGTTCTCTTGTCTCAAATAAGGATAGAGGTCTTTGACATCTTTGATTTTTTCCTATTTTAAGTGGAACTGCTGGTGCAATAGACAAAGAAAGTTCTTCAGGGAGCTGCTTCAAATATTTGAAAGGTTCATACACTTGAGAGTATGATTTAGACACAGCAAGTGTACCACAAGGTTTGTATTCGATAATACAATATTGCTGTGCTGAATTGCAACGCTTTTAGAACGTAATATTTTAAGTTATAGTGAATAAAACCACAAAAGTAAGGAAAATTAGATGTTCTCTGCAAGAAGGGCTTAAACATGGGTTTGCTATAATAGTTATACCAACCTCAAGAAAAAATATATTTGAATGAAATCTTCACATTTATATAGAAGAAATGATGGAGAATCCATTTCCGAGTTCTCCCCAATAAGGGCTTATAGGCCTATAGGCCCTTATTGCACCTACCGCCTCAATTGTATAAGTGTAATTGATGGGAAGCATATTGAAATTCAAGCTCCAACAAATAGTGGGTCACTCTACTACATACTATAAAAAGACATTTTCGGTTGTATAATTGCGTTATATCAGCGTAATTTATAGTTTGGTTGACACAAACTATAAATTCGTGATAATTGATTTTGGTGGTTATGGAAAATCTAGTGATGGTGGAATTCGATCAAAATCAATTCTCGGTAAACGTTTGGATGAAGATCGCCTAAATATTTCAGTTCCTAGACAATTACCAAATTAAGTGGAAGCCTATCCATAAGTAATTGTTGGTGATGAAGCATTTCCGAACATGCCCGAGGCTGTACGGAAACAGCCGAAGCCGCTTCGGCGACCCACAGGGCAAGAGACCGTGGCCTTGAAGAGCTCTCTGAATAAGCACAGTCATGAAATACTCCCAGGAGGGACGTCTGGGGCACAGAATAGGTACAGAATGGAAACTGTCAATCAAACGCCTATCCAACCAATGCTTTTTACATGGCGCAAATACTAGACACGTCACGTGACCTTAGGAAGTACCAATCCTCTTCTGATTGGCTCGTGGCAGTAAATGAGATCAATTGATCCGGATCATTAAAGTGATCCGAACCTCCCATCAATACTATAGTGAGGTTCACGTTATAATGACAGTATTTGATCAACTTTGGTTTTGCTATCCTTGTCTATCATTCGACAAAGCCGGTGGTACTATCCTTTTCTAGGTCCACAACAATGCCAATTATGTTTTTGACAGTGTAGAAATATAATTAATTAATGAAGAGAATCGGCATCGCTATTCTTCTACCTTTATCCACTGCCATTATAACGTGGACCTCACTATATTACAATGCGGCGCTTCCTAACAAGATGGCGGATTTTTGCGCCAGGGTACTAGCCAAGTTTCCATACTATATGTATACTGTGTCTGGGGTGGGTATAAACTGTTCGACTGGAGAGCTGGTCGACAGTCAAAAATGTAAACAAAAATAAACTTGAGTGGAACGATAGGATCGTTCCACGTTTCCACTCTGTGAAAGCTTTACCACAGTGGCTTTACACTTCACGGTTTAAAGGTTATGTTACTGTTTATTGCTTACATGCTTAATCAAAGGTAACTGATTTAAAACTTAACATACTTATATGAAAATAATTTAAAACAATATATATTTAATACGTTACGTAGAGCTAGCTAAAAGAAAAGTTTGAATCATTTTCACATTTATTTGTATTAATGTATAAAATAAATTATGTAGAAGATTATTTAGATAGGCTGTATGTATTGTAGCTACAATAATAAAGTAGATTCTTTGTTAGTAGTACAGCAACTTAAAATAATTTATTATGAATTAAAAATGTAGGCCCATTATGGAAACTAATCACTAACCTAATCACCGGTTTCACTTTGTTAAAACATTATTATTCTAGTACATTCTTATCAGTAATAATTACATTGCTTATCTTGTTATAAACTTCACAAAATTTCAATTAGATGTACTTTGTGTAATTTTCGAAATGCAATAATGCACTTCAAAACGCTGTTTTTAGCCTTATCTTTGGCGTAATTTTAATAGGCAATGTTACCGGTATTTGGAAACATTGCATTATTAAAAAAAAACTGGAAGATTAGGTAAAGAATGAAATCGGGTAATAGCAATATTCTATTTTTACTAAAATGATTATTACAGACAGATGATTTGTTACAATGTTATTTTTCTCATATTTGTTTGATAAATTTTATATTAATAATCTCTAATTAATGTTAGTTGCACAGAAGCCGGCTAAATTTTAACCGTGATTAATTTCACGAGAACCAATCAGAAAAGGCATTTTTTATAAGACGGTTTGTCTGATAGGCTCTCCTGGAATTAATCACGATTAAAATTTAACCGGCTTTTGGCACTTAGTCATGATTTAACAATGAAACAGACAATCCTTTTTCATGTATTGTTGTGATTGAATGGAATTCAGTTTACTCAGTGGATAAGTTATTATTTAAAGGTATTTTATATTGTATTAATTCAACATTGCTCTTGATTTAATAAAAGCATTATTATTGTTATTAAATGGTTATTTTTTATCACGGCTAAGTATTAGCTAAAATCTGGTTGAATTGATTATAAATGTGTAGGTATTACCTATACCAGACTTGTAATAACCTATACCTTTTTAAATTTCAAGAAAGTATCAATTGTAATAATTGAGAATAGACATTTGTATTTTAGAAGTTATCACATCATGTAATATTAAGAATAGTAAATTGTATTTGAGAAAGTATGAATTCAATTTGAGATGCGGTAATAAGATTTGTTAGTCAGAAGTTTCTGTTTTAATTAAGAAATCTGATTGAAAATCCAGTTGATCTTGTTCATGAATTAAAATTCATGCAAAGAATGCAAGTATGGAATATGACGTTGGACAAGTGGATTATTTTCTAATCTTCAATTAACAACTTCCCAAGTAACTTACATCTTACTATTTCTCAATAACAATTCACAATTCTAATTACAATTGACAGCTTCCCAAATAAAATTCAAAATTTGTAAAAATATCATTTTCAAAAGGGTAAAAATATGATATTCAAAGTTAAATATACCGTATCTCTACCAATAAGAGTCAATCATAGGTACGGTATTGGAAACTATGAGCCGAATCTGCAATAACTGGATCTGAATAAACTGCTTGACTTGCCAGATTAGACATCCTATGTGTAATGAAAGTTTCATCCTAAATGAAAGTATCAGACAACTCCATAATTCATATCAGAAATATTCTTAGTAATATTTAAGGCAGTTTTGCTACTATTTGGTGGTATCCGTTGGAAGGCTTTTTAGTGGCTAGCTAAAGCTGCGTCTACACCAAAGTTATTAACAAAATGTTTATTTTTCCTTCCTCATAGATTCTATTAGATTGAACATACTGTAGCTTATCATACAAATGATGTGCCTATGTGTTTGTCAAGATCTAATAGAATCTATAAGGACGGAAAAATAAACATTTTGTTAATAACTTTGGTATAAACGCAGCTTTAGAAGACCGACCGAGGTGATTATGATAAACAAGTCATACGGTGATCAAACTAGAAAGATTTCTAGGCCTTTGAAGCACTTGACGAGCCAATCCTGTTAATTTATCAATCAATAATATTGATTATTTATTATTTTACAAAGGCGACTTTGTAGAAGTATTGTAAGCCTAGGTGATGATGATGGGATGAATGATAATATAATGAAGGTGGAGTTATGAATGAATAAAAATGATAGGTTATGCTATCCTCTTGAATTGATTTGAGTTATTTTTTCAATCCAGAAATAAAACTAAAAATTTTTATTTGATTAAAAACCGAATATAATAGAATGATGACATTCAATAAACTCTCAAAACTTGAAGATATTGAGTTATTAAGAAAAATTTTGAACCAGAAATAAACCACAAACTAATTATGACATTTTTTTCAAATCGGGCAACTTGAAAAACTTTTGTATTTCAGAAAAATAAGAGTTTTTTAAAATAAATATCCTTATTTACAATATTGACTATTCAATGGGTAAAATTATTCAAAGTTCCTACTTTAGGGAGTGTCTCACATCTTCGAGTGCATATTCCTACCAGACAAACAGAAACAAAAGTAGGACATTGTGATGTTCATGAACATGGGACGTTGTCACAGCATTGCGTTTACATTGCAGGCTGATACACAGGCAGTCGAGTCATAAATAAACATGACCTAATAAATTGTATTTATTTGGTTCAAAGGTAAAAGAAAATGTGTGGGAGTTCATGTTTTGGCTTTTAAATGGCAATATGTTACTGCTGGCAAGCAGCTGGAGCAAATAATTGAAAATGCACGTCCACGATATAGAATCAATGTGTCTAAAAGCTACTTCAAGTTTTGGTGTACAATAAAAATTCTAACAAGTTTTTATCGAACGTCCAAAGTCTAACTACACACACATCAATTTTTGAATGAACAATTTTTTTCGTCCTTATAAACTCTACCAGGAGCTTGACAAACTCATGATCACATCATAATATATGTTTGTCAAATTTTGTTCAATTTAATCAAATTTATTAGGATGGCATAAAAAAGTTCAAAAATTGATGTGTGTGTTACTAGACTTAACCCTTTCAGTATAACATTATAAGTTTTATAGCTAAAAATTTGAAAATGAGAACACTAACAGAGAATATTTTTTAGAAATTTTTCAAAAAAAAATTTTTGCACTCGGACCATCCGGATCCGAGATCTGGATGGTGCTATATATAGTACGCTGTGACTGACACTGGACTCTGGTTATCTTATTGAGTAATAGGTTCAATGAAGTTCTCATGTTGAGGATAGTATAAATGTATATATAATTATTGTTTTCTATGAATTTAAACATGTTATTTAATTCTATGTTATTGATACATCAAATTAGATTATTAATTAAAAAATATAAACATTAAAAAAGTACAAAATTAAATTTTTTTGTAAGAAATATTGGAATTTGCGTACAGATATTGTGAGGATGAAACATGAATATTTACAGAAGTTGAATATTTAGATGAATAAACACTTATTTACAACATAGAAATTTGAAAAATCAGTTCAAAAAAGTATTATTTCGTATGGAATTGTGCAAAGCAATTACGCTGCTTTGATATGCACAAATATACTTTGCATTTTGCACATAGAAAGTACGTTTTGCCCTTGCAGCCCTCATTTTTGCAGCGATCTTGCGTTGTCTTGGTACTAACTTCTGGCAGGTGATGCATTCCATCATACCTTACATCCATCACAGGTTTGATGGCGGCTACTCTCTTGTGGTGAATTGGTACAGATGTAGATGGATCATCACCAGATGGCCTCCCCCTTTTTTTTGTCGGATTTTTTCCACCAATAATTAGAGCTTCAGCAACATATTGTCGGAAGTGGATGAGGTCCATTACTTCTTTTGAAGGTAGACATTGTTTGCTTGCCTCCTTCCTGTATTCAAGCCATGAATTGGTGATGGCCAAATCCAATCCATGGGTGAACATCCTAAGTGTCCACTTCTTACTCCTGATAAACGTCCTGTACAATGCAATTAGGAAATCTAGCTTGTCTACTCCACCCATGCTGGCATTGTACAACTGGACACATTCTGGCCTTGGAACCTCAATATACTTACTCTGTTTCTTGTCCCAACGACGACAGTTATCAATATTACCAGTTCCAATGAAATTTGAGCCGAGGGTGACACATGAATTATCAGACCATTTTGTGAGGACAATTCCATCTGCACTATGGACTTCATCCACGGATCCTCTAGGCATCTTCTTCATTTCATTGTCTGATTTCAAGGGAGGTTTATTGAATCTGTCAATACGGATTGTCCCCACAGCATAAATGTCCCTCTTCTGCAGCCACTGAAATAGATTGTAGGAGCTAAAGAAATTGTCAAAATACACTTGACAAGATGGAGAAAGTCTCTCAGATAGCTGCATGACAATAGCTGCCCCCAGACCAAATTGTGCAAGCTCACTTTTGATTTCAGTGGTTGAGCCCTGATATATAAGGAAGTCATACATGGTACCACTCTCACCACACAAGACAAAAATTTTTACTCCCCACTTTGTTGGTTTGTTCCTTATATATTGCTTCACATCTAGAGACCCTTTGAAAGGAACCATTTGCTCATCGATGCTCAGCTTTGATTCTACTGGAAGTTCCTGACATCTCTTTTTCAATTGATTGAAAATGGGCCTGACTTTCCAGAATCTATCGTTGTTAGCTGGCTTTTCATTTTCTTTAGTCACATGAAAACATGTTCTCAGTTTGAAAAAACCTATTTACAGTTATTCCAGATTCTGCAATTAGTGGAATCTGGAATCGTGGTTCCCAATACATTCGCACTCTAGGGTAACCAAGATTACCCATGGCCAAATGTATCCCCAGGAATATTTTATCTCCTCCACTGAGGTGGGATTAAAATGTGCAATATGCTTGCTGACAGCATAATAGTTGGTACAATCCACCATTTGTGAGATAAGTTCATTAGAAATATATTTCTGAAATATTTCTACAGGATTCAATGATCCATCCATTTCATCTTGTCTTTCTTCATAATTATTTCTTATTACAGGAGTATATTGTCCCCTCATCCATTCTATATTCTTTTTGTCAGTCAGGCCATATCTCTGAAATATGATCCTTGAAATTCCTTCAGTGATTGGCAGGTACTCACTTGATCTGCGGTATCTTCCTCATCAATATTATGACTCACATTGACAGCCTCACCAGCCTGTGAACGACGACTAGCTCGTGGGCGACAAGGGACAACTTGACCTTCCAAAAAATTGCTGGTTGATGCAGTTGCTATAATTGGAGTAGCACCATCCAAGCCCGGACCTTCTTCTTCATCATTTCCTGAAAAACAAGGAAAATTATTGAAAAAAAAAAATTATATATCTGAGAAATATATTTACCTCACTAGAAAAATTATTATCAGTATTGAAAGTGAAATGTGACTCATAACTCATAAGTAAAGCTAGTAGATCTTGAACTAAGAACTCATATATGATAATTATTATCTCAACCCAATATTAATGTTCTGACTATTTCAATTTTTGAAGAGATTTTCAATTTCATAATCTACCATTTCATCCTATCATAATAATTATAAAGTAGGCTATGTTCATTTTCTATGTAGAATAGACTATAATATATCATATCTGTGAAGGATAGCCTACATTACCAGATTACAATAATTTTTGAGAACAGATTATTTATGAACCAATGCATGCAAAAATATTGAATTTGAGAAATTGATTAGGATTAATATTAAATTCAATGAATTGATAAATAATACTCACCATTATTCACAAAAGTTTCAGTCTCATCATCACATAAATCTTCTATTTCAGAGAGATCACCTCGTTCCAGAATATCTAATATTTCATTTGCACTCAATTTCTCCCTATCTTTCCGCACAGCAGCACTTTCATTGTCCATTAGATTAGACATTCTTTGAACTAATTCACCATAAAAACACGGGTTTTTTGAATAAATTACTGTTTGAATTACTTATAGATGTTCACGGACCAAAACAAAAAGTCAATTTTATTGTGAAACATAACCTCACTGTAGCATGTGCTGGAAGTTTCTGTTGGCGCCACCAGTCACAATGTCCCATATGTAGCACGATACTTTGTCAACCATTTTCATACAGAAAACAAGGAAAAACTACACAAATATATTTTTCCTATACAATTCATATATTTTATAATCCTAAAAAAAATATTATGACATCATGTAAGTATTACAAATAAGAGAAAAAAATTATTCATTCCAACATGTTGCTACTAAGTAACAGCTGGCTAATGTGTGGTGGTTTGAGTGTCTCTATTAGTTATTATTCTTGCATATAGAGTGTGCTGGCTGTAGCATACTGTTCAATCGTCCTATTTCTGGAACATTGTGACTGACAATCTACCAATTCCAAGTATCTGGTTGGCATGGATGGAAGAAATTGTATCGTGCTAGATATAGCACGCTGTGACTGAAAGGGTTAAGACTTATTCACACAACATATTCCCAAACTTTCATAATAATTTATTGGTCTAGTAGTTTCTCAATCACATTCAAACACTCATTTGTCTTTTTCTTTAGGGCTTTTTGTAATATAAATAGAAATACAAATCTCAGTACTCTTTTAAATTATTTTATCACAACATGATTCGTACATTAAATGCCATTTCCAAGTCTGAAACATTCAGATTCATTTTCAAACTTGAAAATGGTATTTAATATCTGAATCATGTTGTGATAAAATAATTTAAAAGGGTACTGAGTATTTAATATCTGAATCATGTTGTGATAAAATAATTTAAAAGGGTACTGAGGTTTGTATTTCAATCTATATTTAAACATTCATTTATATTTTTCATTTTTATATTTTATCCAAGTTGTATTATAATTATTGTGTGATTAAAAAAAAGTGATAGATTTTATAAATTAAATAGTAAGCACTATTATTCACATTAGTCCAATCATATTTTCTTATGACTCTCAATCTATTTCTTGAATATTCCAATGCTGTCTGCTGTACATTATAATTTTTATAACTTTAGTCGAGTCAGATCTGTAATGCAGGAGGAGTAGGTGGGCGAGGAGGAGGAGGAGGAGGCGAAGGAGAAGGTAGAAGAGGGTGAGGAGGAGTTGAGGAGGAGGGGGAATAGTTGGAGGAGGAGGAAGAGTAGGGTGAGGAGGAGGAAGAGAATGGTGGGGAGGAGTAGGTGGGGGAGAAGGAGGGGTTGATGAGGAGGTGAAGGAGGAGTAGTTGGGGGAGGAGGAGGAGGAGTAGGTGGAGGGTTGAGGAGGTGATGGAGGAGGTCAAGGAGGAGAAGGAGTAGGAGGAGGAGGAGGAGGCTTGAGTTACTATTCATCTCAAGTTTATAAACACTTCAAGACTTCATATAGAATATTTATATATGGTTTAGTTATAATAAAGGTTTGTGTTAAAGTTGGTGTCGTGTGAACAGAGGTTTGAGCAAACTTGGCTCAAAGCCTTATTGTAATAAACCACTATCACAATAAACCTCGGTTAGGACTATGATTGAAATCCATATGTGATATGAATTTGGATTTAACCTACCACATTGTGATGTATTATTATTTTGAAATTGATCAGCTGACTAGTAGTTCAATGAACAGTAGACCTCGCGCAGTTCAAAACTCTTGTAATACTGTCCATCAGAGTGAATTATGTCCTGTCCTTACGTGTCCGTGTCCGTGTAGTTATATAATAATTATAGTTTTACAATTAAAAAGGAAAACAGAAGAAAATAATAACGAACTTAATTAAATATTCTCAACGATTCAGTATAACTAATAAGATTAGAAGAGAACAGTATTTTAGTTAGATTCAGGTAAGTTAGTGAAGGGGTATGAAAAATATGTTTATACAAAGAAATAAGAAACAGTTGAAAGAAGAAAGAGTTGGTAGAGCTCAAAAATAATAATTTAATCATCAATTGAGCAGCATAATTCTTCACAAGATTTTTTTCACCAAGAAGTCTTTTTCTATTGCATGGAACATGGCAATTTTTCAAATTGCTGAAATCTGGCATGAATATTATTTAGAATTCCATATAATAAATTAAATGCTCTTAAGCTGCGTTTACACCAAAGTTATTAACAATATCTTGATAACTTAATCCTTATAGATTTCATCAGATTGAACATAACTTATCATAGTTACACATGATGATCATATGAGTTTGTCAAGTTCCGTTCAATCTAATAGAATCTATAAGGATTGAGTTATTAGCATTTTGTTAACAACTTTGGTGTAAACGTGGCTTAAAGGATTTTCTGGTTTTTAAGTCTTGGACTTCAAATGTTGACCTCGAAGTTTCAGTGGAAAAGGATATTGGACAAAATGTTTCATACTTTTTCAAATAAAGATAACACAATAACCTTCCTGAATTTATTAAAAATCAATAAGAAGTCCTGAAGTCGGATAAAGAATATTATTTGCTAGTAGCAGTCACCGTGTCGAACTTAATATCTCTGCAAAATTTCATGACCATTGGTCGAACGGTCTAGGAGGAGTATCCCAACAAATAATAACAATTTCATGTATAAGAGCTTTGCTCACCTTCGGCTCGCTCAGAAATTAGAAATTGAAAATAAAAATTTACATGGATAAGGCGGAGCACCTGCAATTCTTAAGGTGCGTACAGATATACGCGCAGCGAACATGAGCAATTCACTTTTAATCAGCTAATAATAATAATAATGTCGAGTTACCTGGCTGGCTCAGGTCTGGTGACAGAGTTTTCAGGTCGCAACTGATCAATTTCAGGGCCTCTGACATGACCTAACGACTGCTTTTTAGGCAGCCGGGACCGATGACTTAACGTGTCCATCCGAAACAGCTGATGCCAAGCTTTTTATATCTGTATCTTTCTGTTTCTGTGAAAATACAGATATAGTCAGCTGATTAAAAGTGAATTGTTCATGTTCGCGGCGCGTATATCTGTACGCACCTTCACAGATATGGCACTTGTGGCAGGTGATGATCTTACCAATGTCAATTTATATTATGAGCTTGATCAAAATTGTTGGAGTGGTTTTTGAGAAAACCGCGGTTTTTTATATAATTTAGATAGAACTTTGAATCGCAACTATTATAAATGCTGAATAAATGCTATATTTTATGTTGAATTCATCTGAATGCAGGTACTGCTGGTGGCGGACATACAGAGATTTTTACAAGTGCATCCTTCTTCTTTCTCTATTCCTCAACATTGTCACCAACTGTCGGCTTTCTTTCTACAAAATTCTTGGGAACCCTTCTATTGAAAATCTTTGAAATAATGTAGACTGTTTCAAATAGAAAAATATTAGCTATGGTACATTAGTATATGGTTGGTTGGATTCAGAGACAGAATTCTTTCAGACGTATGCCCCTTATTAGCGTCTGTGCTCATATTGTTGCATTAGTGCGCCAAAAGTCATCTTTATCGTTGTGGACACTGACGAATTTATTAACCTGCTTGGCCTTCCCCAACACTGTCCACAAGACAACATTGATTAGCATGACCATGCTCGTAGCACGGAGTGCCCTTTCTACTTTTTTGTTTGAACAGTAGGGTATTCATTTCGGCGCCATTCGCTCTATGTCTGCTTCTCTTTATTCGAGACCATGACATGTGACTTGTATCTCCATTATGGCATTTGTTTTTGACATCTTCACCCATCGACTAGCCGGTCTCAGCCTATATATATATATTATTATAAAGCCCACTTTCGATGTATATATTATGTTTCAACTATTCAGGTTATTAAACCACGTGAAAAAACTCATTCCTGGTGAATTTCTCAATCGATATTATTATGAAGAAAATTTTCTGCAGTCAATATTATATTTCACTCACACTCATTTATAGAAGTACAAATAATTGTAATAATAAGCATATTTTAATACTCTGTTTAGAGGTAGATAATATTCTTCAATGTTGAATAGTCATAATGCTATATTATAATGCTGTAATTAAGCCTATTGAAGAATAACAAGATTACAGACACTATTGGTCAGTGTGAAGTTAGCAGAACATTTGTCAGAAGTACATTAGAAAACGATAGTTCTGGATGCAGACACAATAGTTCTATAGTTCCTGATAGATATGAGCAATAGTTCCATTGATATAATGAAAAAAAATGATTTTGAAAGAATGCACTGCCAACTTCTAATAAAAATCCTATTCACCTCAGCAGTACACGTAGAAACGCTTTCATGACTGTTACAATAGGAGATATGAATGTATAAGAAGCCACTTACATGACTGGTGGGTTCCAATCTATTAGTCTACTATACCCTATTATAAGCTAAAATCTTATCTATTATAAGCTAAACTAACGATCTATACAGTTTTCAACCAATTCCATTGATTAATGTGGTCTGTGGCTGGGGTGTGAAGTTGGCCCGGACGAAAATTTGAAACTTCCAAATTTGATATTTAGAAACCTAAATAAATGTCAAATTTGTCAAAACAAACCTAAACTAACGCTAAACTAACGATCTAGACTATTTTCAACTAGTTTTATGAAAATTCCCAGGCTGGTGTGAAGTTGGCCCGGAAAATTTGAAGTTTCCAAAAATTTGGTATTCAGAAACCTAAACAAACGTCAAATTTGTCAAAACAAACTTAAACCAACGATTTAGACTATTTTCAACTAATTTTGTGAAAATTTCCGGGCTAGTGTGAAGTTGGCCCGGAAAATTTGAAACTTTCAAATTTGGTATTTAGAAACCCAAACAAACGTCAAATTTGTTAAAACAAACCTAAACTAACGCTAAACTAATGCTTTATAACACTTTCATTGAGAGGGCTGACATCATCCGGGCCAACTTCGCAGACGTGCTAACTTCTGTTGAGAGCGTACCATGTACTTGTCGAGCGGAAATTATGAGGTAATATGATGGATGAACGTAATATGATGGCATGATGCGTTATCCTATTGGAATTCATCATATTTTAAAAATAGTTCTTCTCTGGAGGCTGCAAAGGACCTGGCTACTTACAACCATTCCGTCTTCTGGCAGCATCTTAGTTGAGCCCAAATTATGAAAGTTTAATGTGATAGCTGAAGACTTGATTCATAAATTCTCATCACACAGTTTCCTTCAATAATTCTTACCTGGGGCAGCAAAGGACCTCATTACCTACATCCTTCTCCTCCGCTGACAGCATGATTTTTGATCCCAAACTATGAAAATGGTATAGAACTGAAGCCCAGAATTGTTTTCATTGATTCACACTTTTTTCCAATCTGGACGTAGTGGAGCTGGCCTGCCAAATTTGAAAACTTTTAAAGTCTCTCACGGTTGAATTTTTTGAGACAAATTATGAGAATAGTATAGGAATGGGCTCCATCGAATGAGACCAATATGAAAAATATTCAATATCACTTTATTTATGAATCTATAAAAGATATTAAATACTTCACACAGACACATAAATACATAATGCAGAATTCAAATAAAGTTCAGCATGATAATACAATTCAATAATTTGATAGTAGATGGTAAGGGAAAAAACCACTGGCGTGAGATGACTCTTGATCGCCAGTGTGAGTAGGAAAAAAATTAAATTTAAAGTTCTCTGAAATATCTTATACTAAACTACGGAACTCTCTTCCTTATTCATATTTTATACAGTGTATACAGGATATAGAACACATTATTCCATGGGAAATCGGATAAGAGAATAAGAAGTAATTTTGTCAATAACTTTACTATAAATAGTTACTATAATGACTCAATTTTTCCATTTTCTAACGTTTTACTTGAAAAAGTGAGTAATTTTCGGTTAAATTTTGCATTTGAGTAAAACATCACGTTCAATAAATGACTCACATCTCTATTCAAACAGTTGAAAATGTTGTCTGGTAGTCTACACTATTTTTAGTTGTAATCCTCGCCTGATAATTTTGAAAGCTTGTAGAACTTCTTGATCTGACGGATTCTTCTCTTCAGATTCGTCACAGTCATCATCATCATCATCATCAGCTCTAAGAATTGAAATGTGTGACAAAAGCAGAAGGATGGGAAAGTCCTGTCTACCTGCCTGTTCTACGAATGACAGGTTTTTGAAATTCTATTTCCAGTAACTTGCATTCAATTTCCAACATGTGTTTCAAACTCTATTCACTGTTTACCATCCTATCTTCTCCCTACCTGAACTTGTCATTATTTTTAGTTTATTGACCTTTCTGCTGAAACTAAACAATTCTGACTGTTGGCTTCTTATTCACACTACATTTTGTATGTTGAAGTGAAGAGAGATAACTTTGTAGTTGAGAGGTCCAAAATTCGTTATAGAAGAAAATAAGGAGCCAAAATTCTGAAATGTCATGGGACAAGGTAAAAATATTTGTTGCTTAGAAGAATTTATTAAGTGGTGGCTTGTTATAGAGAGGCTCGACTGTATAGCAATTTGAATATAGTGTGCTTGTATAAACTGTATAGCAATAGGCCTATATAGATGTAGTAAATAATATATAATAAACAATATATAGGAACATAATTGACCGAGCAAAGTGAGGTCTAAGATTTAAGTCGACGGTTTTGCATTTCTCTTTATGTTTATAATTATGTTCCGCATTTACGGCGAAACGCGGTAATAGATTTTCATGAAATTTGACAGGTACCTTTTTAAGTTGTGGGTCAACGTATATACAAGGCTTTTGGAAATTTTGCATTTCAAGGATAATATAAATGGAATAGGCGCATCCTTCATACACCAATATTAGAGTAAAAATCACACTAGAATATTATTCATCATAGATCAGCTGTCGAGAGGATTATAAATTGCATGCAATGACGCAAGCAATTTAATATATCAATGTAAATTGAAGAAAACAGCTGTTGTTCGATTAATATCATCGATTAAATCTTCGTTGAATAAATGAATAAACGTAGGATCTCATAGGCCAGCTCAGAAAATTATGAGCTGCATAATCACGTCTCCGTGGTTGGGAACCCACCTGAAATTTCGATCCTAGCATAAGTAAAACTGCAGGTCTATCAATTGACTGAGCGAAGTGAGGTCTAAGATTCAAGTCGACGGTTTGGCATTTCTCTTTATGTTTAAATGTTCATATGTTGCGCATTTACGACGAAACTCGGTAATAGATTTTCATGCAATTTGACAGATATTCCTTTTCAAATTGTGCGTCGACGTATATACAAGGTTTTTGGAAATTTCAAGGATAATATAAAAGGAAAAAGGAGCCTCCTTCGTACGCCAATATATTAGAGTAAAAATCAGACTATAGAATTATTCATCATAAATCAGCAGTTGAGTGGATTATAATATAAATTGCATGCCATGACGCATATCTCAATGTAACTTGGTAAAGAAATCATCAGCTGTGTAGACTATTGATTGCATGCCTCATTGAATGCAATTTTTATGCACTATCAAATGAATTATTGATTGCGTGCAATAACGCATGCAATTAATAACTAAAATACCATAGTATTGGCTCTCAAATTTTCTCTGCTTTGAACTCGGGCTGTCCTGTTGCCAGTATGTCTTGAAGGAGATTAGCTTTTGATGTTAGCATTTTTGATACACCAACCCGAACAGCCATTAGCCGTTTTCACACCGATATCTTGCCGACACGACACAACAGGATAGAATTTACTCTGATGGACAGTATATGAGGAGGCTGCGGTTTATAAACTGTGCGAGGTCTACTGTTCACAGAACTACTAGTATTATACTTCGGTCAAACCAAGTCTACACATATAATAACATAACATAATATATGTTAACATAATAGGTTCTTGTTGATCGTTGCTCATGCTTGAGAATATTAGCAATTTTTGTAAATTCGATTGATCGATCCAGCGCATGTGCATTACTTCAAAGTATTAGCAATTATTTTAAGTTTAGGTTTCTCTGAACCACGCAGCGTTATTGTGGGTTCTGTCAACCGTGATACGCGAAAATCACGCGTGTGTGATAAAAAAGTGGGTGTTTTCTCTGACAGCAACCTCGCAGCGCGCGATTATATTTTCAGTCATAGGCAACATAGATGTCCAACATGTTGCTGTAGCTAATGATCTATTAATGAATTTTGTAAATGAAAACCCATTGAACTTTTTATTGACTGGGGATAAGAAGGGTTTTCTATAATTGTGATTACCAGGCATCTGTTTGATAAAGATACCAAGTTTAGGGAATATTTTAGGCTTTCAATACATTTTGTTTTATGAGGTACTGTTCTGTGAATAGTAGACCTCGCGCAGTTATAAACCTCAGCCTCCTCTAATACTGTCCATCAGAGTAAATTCTGTCCTGTGCTGTTGTGTCAGTGGCATATCCAGGGGGATATGAGGATGTATCCCCCCCCCCAGCGAAATGAGACCTACATTTATTTCGTGGCCCATTCAGCAACTACTTAGTTAGCTTTCTTTATATTGTATGAGTCGAACAAATATCTAGGAGATGAGAGAATAGCACAATGATAATTATGAAATTATAAGCTAGACAGTGAATGGTCTAGTATATATATGGACTGAGATAGCATGAAAATAAAAAGATAGCACTTTAAAGTGAGTCAATTTTGTTACTTTTCACCATCTATTATATTGAAGAAATTCAATGTAGCTTATATTTTTTCAGAGTTGATCATAGTTTATTGAGTTTCAAGTATGTGGTTGAGAAGACAAGTATGGCCACCTATAGTAGTTCATATCCTTAAACAATGCACCAGCAGCTTCTTCTACCCTTAAAATTTCCCGGTTATGATAAATGGGGGTAGCCTAATTTCCATCGTTAACAGGGGAGATACATCCCTGAATATTTGGGAAAATTGTTTATTCCTCTCCCCTAGAACAGTTGGGGATAACCTATAAAAGCGGTCTGTCATTTATAGGTAGGTAGTGCTCCAAGAAGGATTATCCAAGAACGATTTTTATAATAGTGACTGTATTTTATTATTCTATAACTGTCAAGTTCTTTTATTCACATTGAATATTTTGGTATACTATCACTTGAAGCTGGGTAATTAACTTATAGTTTGGTTCTTATCACTAGGCGTTTGTTATGTTTATGCGTTTTCTATCTTCAACTTTACATCTCACATCTATACATGTGATTAATTCTAAATAATATAATTGAATAATTTTTTAAACAAAAATTCTGGGTCTCAGGGCCCTGTGACTCATCAAGGTAAAATTCGATGTTGAATGCAACATTTTTTCCTGCTAAATGGATTACCGGTATTTATTTATTTTTTTCTACCTGGGGTACAGAGCTTAGAGCCCCTGAAGCCCAGGGCCGTTAGTGATCGCCGACCAGGTGACCTGAAACCTGGTATGTTTGGCACTGGATTTGAAATACAAGTGCTAGGATTCAAAAGTCATTTTTCTTGAAGGCACAGTTTTCAAAAATTATAAAACAACTTTTCTCCCTACATACACACACTTCCCCACAGACATAGGTCTTGTAGGGCTTAGAGGAAGTAAAACAAAATATTGTATAATATGTTTTCTAATATTTTACCTAATTATTGTGTTTTGGAAAAATTAATGTGAATTTTAACTGTAACAAGCAATTATTTGTGGCTAATAAATACTGATTTATAATAGGCCTGATATATATATATTTTTTAAATGATGCCCAGATGACTGTTTCGACTCTGAAAGCCTCTGAATGATTAGGCCTAATATGTACAACAATCTTTAATTTCATTTTCATTTAATTTATTCATAGGCAATAGATACAATGCAGGTAAAAACAACAGGCATTCGCCCAAAACTGCTTTAAACCATAATTTGGAATACACAGTCTAGAGGTTATGTAAATGATAACAACTTAATTCACACACTATTTTGAGTCCAAAAAATGTAGCCTATGTACTACAATAATTTTGAATTTATCAGATTAATTAATTTCAAAATACAAATCCAAAAAAAATTCTTCTAATGATAGCCTAAGGTCCGTTTGCACAGTGTCAGTTTAAACTAAATTTCATCGTAAACTGGATTAAATCCATATGAAGTCTCGTTCATTATAATGTGGTTCATTCTTAGCCACCAGCTGATTGGATTCAGTTTAAGCTTTCACTGTGCAAACGGCTCTAAGTGCCATAAATTTCTACAGAAATGAGTCAGTAAAGTAATTGCTTAAAGTTACTTAGTATAGAGATTTTTTAAGATGAATCTCTTGGTGATAATTAACTACCAATTGTGATGGGATAATACAGAAAAATTAGAGGAGAAAATTGTAAAAGGTAGCCTACTCTTATGTTCAGCTGTTTTCGAATCACCCAAAGGCATACAATCCTAATAACTTGATTATATGGGAGATGTGTTATTTCTCCAAAATTGAAAAAATAAGACGTTTGCAATACCACTATAAAATGGTATTGACAACATCAAAGTCTTATTCTTTCAAGTATACAAATCCCGCAAATTTTTATGGAACTAGATTTCTATATATCTACCTCCAAATTTTGTAATCTCAATCTTTGTTACCTATTATATTATTATTAAAATTGCTAGGAGCCTAGTAGTTGACCTAGCTAGTAGCCTATTTATTAACATGTTTTTAAGATTTTACACGTAAGTATGACAATAGTATCCAGAGCTACAACTACATTCCAATTATCATGAAATATAATAGTAATATAATAGAATTTATATAAATTGTGTGTTAATTAATGTGGATGTTGTGCTATTTACATTATCGATTTGCGTTAGGTACGAAATTATTGAATGTCATTAAACTTGTGGACTTTTTCTGACTCAGAATGCATAATGCATGCAAATGTGAAAGCCTTTCAAAATGGGTTGAGAACCATTCATGTTGATGTAAATTTTTCCAACAGGGATTAATAAAATACAAATTCACTGTTTTTTTAATAATTATAATAAATTCATTAATCTGAACATAATCCTACATTGAGGTAGTAAATCCATGTAAACCTCCCCCCAGTGGTACGGTACATATTTTAAGAATAAGAATATTTTTATTGCCTTTAAATAAACTTAATTGTAATAGGCTACGTCAAAATACAGTCAGTTTTTTAAAAAATACTATGTATACATATAATTAAATATTCTTGATAATACAATAAATAATATAATACTACTATAATAATACCTACAATGAAATACAATATAATTCTTTAGAAATTATTATTTTTGAATTGTATTTGTGTCGGATACTAGGTATTCATTTATATTATAAAAAGGGTGGTTCTTTAACCATCTATTTAAAACATGTTTAAAAGCTTTTTCCGGCAGATTCCGCACCCATAGAGGAAGTTTATTGAACATCAGTCGTCTCTGATAAAGATGACTCTTGTGAGTTTTTGATAATCTAATTTGAGGAATAGCAAGATCTGATCGATTTCTCGTGTTATATGAGTGTCCAATACTGTCATACTTATAGAGATTATTTTTTACTTGCATTAAATTGTTATAGATGTATAATGTTGGCACTGTCATGATTTGAAATTTTACAAAACTGTATCTACATGATTCTCTTGGCTGAAGATTGTCAATAATTCTTATTACTTTCTTTTGAAGAATGAGTACCTTTGTGGCAGTGCTACTATTTCCCCAGAGTATAACTCCATATGCTAACAAGGAATGAAATAGACCAAAATAGGCTGTTAAAAGTACATCTGAACTTACACAGTATTTCAATTTTCTCATAAGATATGTCACTCTAGACATTTTTCTGCACAACATATTCACTTGCTCCCTCCATGTTAATTTACTATCAATATAAAGACCTAGAAGCTTAACAGCTTGATTTTCATTTTCATTTCATTTTGATCTCCAACCTGTTTTTAGTATTAATTTCGTTTTACAAATCCTGGATTTCATTCTTTATCAGTAATTTCTTAGAGGAAAATAGTCTATTTAAAATCTTGATAGGCCTAATACGTTGAACATAAATCAAGTATACGAAGCATTTCCTTGAGTGGATGTTTTTCCTCATAATAGTAAGTTATTGTTTCTAGTGGAAGGCCATTCAAGTTCTCAATTACTTCCAATTATCATGACCTTTCCACGTTTTTCAATCGTTAGACACTCACATACTCTTGATTAGTACACATTTAGACTATCAAGAAAATTAACTGGTACAAAAACACATGAAAATTGAAAAGTCCAGAGCTTTCTGCAATTATACAGAGTATTTTTCGTCGTTGTGAACATCTGTCATGAAAAATACAGCATTGAAAGGAAATAAAGTAATTTTCACTATGAGTATTTAGAGATATTTAAACATGAGCATTCAAGAAAGTAACTTTCAATATGATTATTTAGAGATATATCCAGCACAGTCAATTATTGTTATTTTGTCTAGCGTATTATTCATTTCCTCAATAATTATTTTTTTTTTAAGAACGTTTGAACTTTTCATTATAACAGTTTGAAATTTATCCTCATAGATGCTCTGATATAAGTTGAATAACTTTTCTCTGCCATTCATAACTCCAGATTAGTCCAGGGACGAAAGCTAGCCTGTTTCATCTCTTCTATTGTATGAAAACAAAACCTGATAAGTATGAAAACATTATCAAATCTTTTCAAAGAAATATAAGATTTTAGAACTCATGTTGTATTCTACAGATAAATACTATTTCATCACTAAAATAATGAAACATTGGGGGTTGAAACATGTATGTAATAGTTTTTCTATAAATTGGTGATATTTCTAGACAACATTCCAGTTTTTCATTATGGATAAATATCACTACATTTCACCAATAACAGTATCTGTGTTCTCAATTTGTTGGATTTTGAGGCACACATTTTCTTTCTCTCTTCAGGCTGACAGAGAGGACTTTAGTTAGGACTTTAGAGGACTTTACTTGCAGAGTAAGGCAATTATTCAATTCAATTTTCTCTCTGTCCTATTGTATGTCAAGAACAGAAATTCAGTTTTTAAAGTGCTTGATTATTAATAATTTTAGTAATATTATTTGTAGAGGATCAAATGTTTGTTACAAATATAATTATTGCATGCCCGATTGAGTTGAATCCAACGTTCTATGTATAGTTAAAATTGTTTAATGTTTGGTGCCTAATAGTATTATTTGTTCCTTACGCAGCATCCAATATGGTTGGGGATGTTTCTATTTTAATCACTGGAGGTGCTGGATTTATTGGTTCACATACTGTTTTAGTACTTCTTGAGAATGGATACGATATTATCGTATTGGATAATCTGGTAAATGCATGGAAAGGCAAGTATTTAATATTGGTGAAGGTTTATTTTCTTGTGAACTTGAATTTGCATCTGTTTTCCAGTTCGTATTTATTCTAACTGTATCATCATTTCTGTAGAGTAACTTCTTTTAGAGGTGATGGTTTTATCTCTTCTGTGTCTGTAAATATTCAAACTTCATTATTACTTTCCTTGCCCTATTACCATAGGTAAGGAAAGTATTGCTTTCCAAAAAAAATTAAGGTACCCTAACTTCAAGTTTTCTATACGTTTCAAGGTCCCCTGAGTCCAAAAACATGATTTTTGGGTATTGGTCTGTGTGTGTGTGTGTGTGTGTGTGTGTGTGTGTGTGTGTGTGTGTGTGTGTGTGTATGTCTGCGAACACCACAGCTCCATTCCTAATTAACCGATTGACTTGAAATTTCAAACTTAAGGTCCTTATACCATGAGGATCCGACAGTAAGAAATCCAATAAAATTAAATTCAAGATGGCGGAAAAAATGGCGGATAATTACTAAAAAACCATGTTTTTCACGGTTTTCTCGAAAACGGCTCCAACGATTTTCTTCAAATTTATACCATGGATAGCTATTCATAAGCCCTATCAACTGACATGAGTCTCATTTCTGGGAAAATTGCAGGAGTTCCGTAATATTCTCAAGAAAAATGGCGGATAATTACTAAAAACCATGTTTTTCACGATTTTCTCAAAAATGACTCGACCGATTTTTTTTTCAAATTCATACCCTGTATAGTTATTTATCAGCTCTATCAACTGGCATGAGTCTACTTCCTGAGAAACTAATGGGGGGTCCACCCCATCCTAGAGAAATGGACTTTGTAACCTCCTTCTCGTGAATGAGGTAGGTAGGTAGAGCAGTTCATAAAAAGAACATATAGTCGAGATATTTCATCTGTAGAACAGCTGTTTTGACGACTTTAGAAAAAATCATCGAATTTCACAATTTACACAATGGAAAGAGAACTCTGAAAACAATTATATATACACATATACAGTAGTCTGATCGTAGTTTCAAATATGTTACCGCCAATCGTCATTATTTTATTCCCCTAAATTTTTCTCGTTTGAGAATGAGGCTTACAGTTGAATTAGCAAGGAAAGTTGTGTGAGTGTACCACACCAGATTTTTATTTTTGTGCCGCATCCTTATGTTGGCCTAATGACGACCAGAGCCAGTGTGTGGATGGGTGGTTTACCAACGCTGACCTTTATTGGGCACTGGTCACATTGGACCATAGTCCATACAAAATTAGTTCCGACTTGGAGCAGAGCTATGCGGAGCAGAGAAAAGTAGGGGTATAGCGGTGGCGATGTTGCTCTGCCAAAGCAGACAGCGTCCTATCACTCCTTCAGTGAGTGTTCAACTGCTCATGATGCGCATACATAGTTTCCTCTCTGAACTGAAAGCACTGAGTCGACTGATTCTAATCGACAAATTATTCGCAATTGCGATGCTATGACGACTATTCATCACTGTAATTGACTGATCTCCCTCCCGATCGTGTGGTAATGGGAAGGATATTTTATATCCTTCTTAGAGAATCGACAATTATTTGTTGAAACACCGCCGATTTATGAAGTTACATCACATTATTATATTATTGTTATTCTAATTGCATTCAATCTTTATTCTCATTGATTAATTATTTATACTTTGTAAAATTCGTTGAATAACTAGCATTATCGTCATTTAATGTAAATTAGTGTATAAGCCAGTAAATATTGTAACATGCATAAATAAAGAAATATAATCTAATCCATTTCTCTGCTCCGCATATTCCTCCATGTCAGAGTAATTATGTATGAACTATAGGCATTTGGGCTACTAAAATTATTAAAACATTATGAAAGTTTGCAATTACTCTTTTATTTTATCACAACACAAACACAACTAGTTTCAACTCTTCAAGACCAATTTTCAAGTGTAATTAAAAAAACATTGAATTAATGCTATAGTGAAGTCCACGTTATAATGGCAGTGAATAAAGATAGGAGAACAGCTTTGCCGATTCTCTGCATTGCCACTGCCTTCTGTAGAGGATACCGGTATATCTGATGTAATATCAACTGTTCATTCTTGTTAGAAATAATGCATTAAATTTTGTTCAAGAAAAGATATGTTCCAATGAATTAATATAATGACTTTTCATAATTGAGATCACCTGAATAATCCATTAAATTTTATTCAAGAAAAAATATTTTCCAATGTATTAATAATATATTTTCATAATTGAGATTACCTGAATATTTTGTTCACTAATTATATTTCTACATTGTTAAAAAACCATCTCGCAACGTTGTGGAACTAGAAAAGGTTATCTGCTTTGTCGCATGATAGCAACACTAATGTTGAACAAATAATGCCATTATAACATGGAATATGCACCCACCGTTTCCAAAATATGTTTTCTGTTCAACATAGATCACACAATTTAAGGAATTAAATGATGAATAAATAGTTTGAAATGATGGTTGCAAATCATATTTCTGTGTTCAAAAAATAATCAATCAAAATGCTTTTCATTCACAAAAAATTATAATAAAATGATGTAGATTATTGTTCACTTTTGGAAACATTGCAATACACTGAGTAATTAATACATTTTACAAATCATCACTGTAGTTGATCAAAAATCAATCAATTTCAATTTTCTAGATGATTCAGAGCAAATACCAGAAGTATTGCAGCGAGTCGAAAGGTTGACTGGAAAGAAAATCACATTCTACCAAGTTGACCTTTGCGATCAGGATGCATTATCAGACGTCTTCAACAAGGTAATGATTATTCCAACAAATTATTTCAATGCAATACATTCTGCAGAAGGTTATTGCATACAAATTATAGTGTATCCCATACAATGTATATATTGTGACAACACATTCTGTGAGCGGGTTGGCATAGCTCAAATTGATAGTGAGTGGCTATCGATAAGATAAGGTGCCAGCCAGCTATTATTTCAATTCTGTGTTATTATAAATGTAATAATGTTTTCTGTCAAGTAATATTTTTAATTATTATTATATCCTCTCTCGGAAAGGTGTTCTCCGAATTATCCCTCTACCTCCATGTTTATTTAGTTTTCTTACATAGAGAGTTTCATTTCTCTCTTTTGCAATTGAGGGTGCTTACCCCCCCCCCACCTTCATAACTTTGGGGTAGTATTGGCCTACGGCCTTATCTGTCGTTGTAACGGGACTCTCTCCCGGCAACTTAGAAAGAGCTCGGCCTGTTCTCGTTCACTCCTCTTTGGACTTCCTCCCGGACTCGCTCGCAATCGGTTGAAGTGTGCGGTTGATTCAAGTGAAAAAAATTGAATAAACGGTATTAGTGTGTATGCGTGTGAAAGGCTGATGGACAATGACTGATGGTCTACCGAAAAATTGCTATCCAGGGACAAAAGCTTAGAAAAAAACTGTGAGTCCGTTCCAATTTATCAAAATTAAGTTATAAAGGACCCTTAGGTCGAGTCAGTCCCCACAATATACAAATAAGCGATTGAATTCAAACATAATTTAATAATCAGCTAAGTATTTTATTACTTGGATTTAATCACCCCTGTAGAGATGCATTCAGATCATTGTCACTGCGGACAGTGCCTTCGATTTACATTTTCAGAATAATTATGCATACTGTAATAGTATCTTAAGTCACAAGGACGGGAAGGGCCGTTTTGCAGGCGAGAATGATGTTTCTAGTCGAGGCGTTAGCCGAGACTAGAATTTCATTTGAGCACTGCAAAAGATATTCACGTCCAAGTAACTTACACTATTTTTTGTCATAATAATCTGGAAAAGGATAATTCAGAAACAGAAAACATTACCTGCTTGTAAACATTATTGAAAACATTACTACATGCATTTTATAAACATAACCCAGTTTACAAGTTTCGAATCAGGAATTTCTTGATTGTAGTTGACAAAACATCCACCTGGAGCGCTAAAAGGCGGCAGTTTTGCTGTTCCAAATTCGGAACTAGGAAACATCCTCGACTGTAAAGAAATCATATGATTTTATTACAGTATAGTATGCTGTAATGAGAATCATATGTTTATTTGTTCTACAATCAGCTGTTTACCGGCTTGATTTCATGGATGTAAAACAGCTGAAATTGAATGACTATGACAAAAAAATAGAATGGACCTCCATTACAGTATAGTATGCTGTAATGAGAATCATATGTTTATTTGTTCTACAATCAGCTGTTTACCGGCTTGATTTCATGGATGTAAAACAGCTGAAATTGAATGACTATGACAAAAAAAAAATAGAATGGACCTCCGATACGCACTCCTATTACACTTGAGGTAGAGACAACTTTGCTATTCAGCAGCATAGCAGGAAGCTTTTTGAGGGTAAGCCTAGTTATTCAAGATGCAAATTTTATAATAAGCTCCCTATACATTTAAAGCATGCATCCATCAGCACTCCTATTAATAGATTTAAAGCCGACCTTCAA